>NW_026067960.1:7924326-8055010 GCF_014885135.2 Alexandromys fortis
CCCTCTCCCTCTCCCTCTCTCTCTCTCTCTCTCTCTCTCTCTCTCTGTAAAATGGGGAACACTAGTGGGCCAGGGCCAGTGGCTGGCTGGGAACTGACTGTGTGAGCATTGGTGCACTGAGGCCCAGCGGGCTGTGTAGATGGCGGGAACCGGTTCTCCTCCATGCCGTTCAGTTATCTGGACTCATTTGCCCAACTGACACCCACAAGGGAAGAAGGGGAAACAGAGGCGTGGTTATGTTTGCAGGTTGCAGGGGCAGCTACTCAGCATATATGAAAGCCAGCTTGACTTAGGGGCATCAGAGAAAGTTCTGGACGTGTAGCTCCTATTTCCTAGCCCCCAGAAGCAGTTTCTAGCTGTATGGGACAGAGGCCTGGTGGTCATCACTGGCCATTTGCATCTAGTCCTGCTCACTGCCTGGGGGACATTCTGTGTGTCTGACAGACTCCTCAGTTCTACCCTCTATGCAGGCAATGCCAGGCCTCCTGAGATCTCCAGAGCAAACCCATACGCTTAAGGCATGTACATACACTGCCTGGGCCAATGGAGCCACCAGACAGAGGCCAGCTTGGAGGCAGGTTGTGTGGGGTGGGGTCCTGGGCTGTTTGCTTTGCACTCACTCCCGACTTCCTCCCTGCAGGAAGCATGGTGACCAGCATCCTGGGTCAGGTTTGCTTGCTTTCTCCCCCTAATGTAACACATCATTATCCAGGACCCAGAACACATCCTGCTCTTAAAATTAGAATCAGAGTGGGCTGGGGCATTGTTCTGTAGCATTCGCCTGATGAGTCACAGACGCTGGGTTTGAGCTCTAACATCACACAAATAACAAAAACCTTAATGACTTTCGAGAAGATCCCTGGGCTGTAGGTCTGTCCCAGCACCCTGCCCCACCACAAGGAGGCTGTAGGTCCATGCCTGCCCCACCACAAGGAGGCTGTAGGTCCATCCCTGCCCCATCACAAGAAGGTTGTAAGTCCATCCCTGCCCCACCACAAGGAGGCTGTAGGTCCATCCCTGTCCCATCACAAAGAGGCTGTAGGTTCATCTCTGCCCCACCACAAGGAGGCCTCAGTCTCCAGGACTTCACCCTGGGAACCTCATTTGTACAGCTGTCCTTGACATGGCCCAAAGAACTCAGGGAAGTCTGGCCTGCTTTGGCTTCTGACTGGCTGATGTCCAGGTCTCCCAGGACCCCCTCCCTTCCTTGGCTCTTCCAGGAGCTTCTGTTTTCTGCAAAAGTGAGCTGGACTGAGGGAACAGCTGTCTCCCGAGTTCCTTAAGCTGAGGTGCCCTGGTCCATTCTCAGAGCTGCTTTATGGAGTAGAGACCCAGAGAGGTTCAGTGACTTGCCCAAGGCCACACAGCATGGCTGGGCAGAGCTGGACTTTGAACTGGTAGTTCTGGCCTGAGTCCTAGCTCCTAGTTACACTGTGCATGTCCTTCTCTGGGAATCCTGCTGTTTGGAGGACCCGAGGGGGTCAAGACCTGGGGCTGTGTCTTCCATTGTCTAGTTCTGGTCGGGGGCAAGGCACTCTGTAGGCTCCTCAGTGCTTGTCAGCTGAATGTGGGGCAGGGCAGATCCTTCCCTCAGCAAAGAATGTAGTTTCTCCCTCCCTCCCTCCCTCCCTCCCTCCCTCCCTCCCTCCCTCCCTCCCCCCCCCCCCCCCCCCCCCCCCCCCCCATCTCCCTCCCTCCCCTCTTCCAGTTCTGTCATATACTCATTCTTTGAGTACTTGCTGTGTACCTAGTATGTCTTGATGATGCTCAGCTTTTCCTCTAAGCCCAGTAGATGCCAGGGGAGCAGGGGAGCAGGGGTACAAGGGTGAGAACAGGGCAAAGTCTAAACTCTTGAGCTTCTGTGTCCTGGCTAGGGTTTCTTCCGTGGGTACTCTCCTTTGCTCCTGACTGCTGCTCAGAGAACAGGCACAGGAAGAGGCCCAGGGTTCCCTTATCAGCATGGCTCCCCAACTGCCAGGCCAGCCTCCTAATAGGAAAATGTGAGTCGCTCTCCTCCGGCTGCTGGCCAGGGGCATCGGCAGACAGCTTGGCCTGGCAGCAGAGCCTGGCACGACCCTCACCCTGCCTGGGTGGCCAAAGCATACCGGGGTGCTGGCTGGAAGGCTTCATGGAAAACCCACCCCATCCATCACTGAGGCAGGGGATTGCTGTGGAGCCTGGATCTTCAGTCCCTTGTTCTTATTGGAGGAATGGTAACACGGGGGCCGCTGGCCCAGGCTTGGGGTGAGAAGAAGGCCCTGTCTCCTGCACCTGAGTTGCAAGGAGAGAACTGCGTGGCTGGCTCACCCCTTCCCTCCTCCACTCCCCAGCCCTCAGGTGCAGCTCTGTTCCTGTTCTTTTAGCTGGACCACCTCCCTTGTTCACCCAGGTATAGACCTAGGGACCCTTGGCCTAGTTCAGCTTACCTGGTTATTAGTTCTGGCCCAAACATGGAGACTGAGAAGGATCTGGTCTCATGCAGCACACATGGCTGTCTTCGAATGGCTGGTCCTGCTATACAGTGGCTCAGTGCGGACTACACAGCGGGTGCACAGACCTGAATGAACCAGAGATGCTGAATTATGTCATTATCTTCTGGGAAGGTAGTAGGCTGAGGTATTTTGGATGCACTGGGATGCATCCAAATAACAGAAAGATTCTTTATTTTTTCTTACGCACGTGTATGTATATGTGTGTATCTATTTATGTGTTTGACTCCCCTGAAGGCTAAGGTGTCTTATTTGGACTTTTACAGCCTCTTAGGGGTGTAGAAGCATCATTCTCATCTCTGTCTCTCATCATCTCTCTCTCTCCTCTGTGTGGTATTCTCCCTGCGGTGTCTCTGTCCAACTTCCCTTATATTGAACTAGGACCAACCCTAGTCTATCATGACCTTGACTAATCTTATTGTAACTGCAATGACCGTTTTCAGGGGTCATCCTGTGGTCCTGGGGGTGTGGATTTCAACATGTATTTTGGGAGTTGGCTGTTCCCCAGCTGGAGCACTGTTTAGGAAGGATGCAGAACTTTTTAACTTTTTTTTAAAATTTATTTATTTTACACACTAACCACTGTTTCCCCTCCCCCATCTCCTCCCCATTTCTTCCCCGCCACCTCTTTTTTATTCACCCCCATCCACTCCTCAGAGAAATAAGGCCTCCTCCGGGGAGTCAACAAAGCCTGGCATATAAAGTTGAGGCAGGACCAAAACCCCCCCCCCCCCCCCCCAGCATCAAAGACTGAGCAAGGCATCCCACCATAAAGAATGAGCTCCAAAAACCCAACTCATGTGCCAGGGACAGATCCTGGTTCTACTACTAGGGGCCCCCACAAACAGACCAAGCTACACAACTTTCAACCCCGTCATGAACCTGACACTCTTGCCCCTTCTCTTTGACTGGGCTCCTGGAGTTCTGCCCAGTGCTTGGCTATGGATCTCTGCATCTGCTTCCATCAGTTACTGGATGGAGGTTCTATGATGACAATTATAGTCACCACTTTGATTACAGGAGAGGGCCAGTTTAGGCTCCCTCTCCACTATCACTAGGAATCTTAACTGGGGTCATCCTTGTGGATTCCTTGGAATTTCCCTGGCACCAGGTTTCTCCCTAACCCTCTATCAAGATATATCTTTCATTGCTCTCCCTCTCCATCCCTCTCCCCATTCCTTCCCATCCCCTGTTCCCCCTTCCCAAGTTTACCTAGGAGATCTCATCTATTCCCCCTTCCTAGGACTTCCATGAGTCCCTCTTAGGATCCTCCTTGTTACCTAGTTTCTCTGGGGCTGTGGATGGTTGCCTGGTGATCCTTTGTTTCACATCTATGTGGAGCTTTTTAAAGTGGAACTTTGAAGGCTGTACTCATCTCAGGGTGTGTGGACACAGTCAGCCACGCCACCTCCACTATGGTGAACTAAACTCTGGTGAAACTACAAGCCTCGAACCTTTCCTTTCTTTTTTTATTATTATATATTTCTATGTACATTGGTATTTTTCCTGCATGCATGTCTGTATGAGGGCAACAGATCCCCCAGAACAGGGGTTGCAGACAGCTATGAGCTGCCATGTGGGTGCTGGGAATTGAACCTGGGTCTTCTGGAAGAGTAGCCAGTCCTCTTAACAGCTGAGCCATCTCTCCAGCCGCCAAACCTTTCCTTGGTTACATTGTTTCTCTCAAGTGTTAGAATCACAGTATGATACAAAAGTAACAAACACTGGGATACAATGAAGCTGTAATTCAAGGACTTCCCCTGAGGGGCTGAGGATAGAGGACCACCCTGACTATATGGGAAGAGTGAGTCTAGTGGAAAAAATGACCAGGAGCAATAAGGACAAGAATTGGGCAGCCTTTGCCGGTCTATCCTTCCTGGGTCAGAGTCTCCACTGTGGGACTGAAGGCTGGGGGAAGTTGGTATCTCTGATTTCTACAGGCTTATTTCAGTTTCTAGGGTCTTGTCGCTGGGGGGTACCCAGTGCGGGAGCCCCTGGTGTTGGGACCTGCCCAGCCTCCAGATCTGGTAGGGACACCCAGTGGGACTCTGCTCCAGGGAAGCTAGACAAGCAGATGCTGCATGTTCCCTCTTGGAACCTGTCTTTTAACTCAGGGTCTCTGCGGCTCACCTTGAATCTTGATGGGGTCTCCACAAGTACAGAGACACTCAATCTAGAGAGGGTCACCTCAGAGATTTGCAGCCCTGACTCCATGCCTATCTCCTCTCTCCTTCACTGTTCCTTCCAGGCCACACACAGACTCTTCATTTTCCTCCCTGGACAACCCTGGCCCCACGTGTGTGTGTGTCTGTCTGTCTGTCTGTCTATCTGTCTGTGTATGCCTGTGAGTGTGTGTCAGTATGTGTGTGTGTCTGTGTATATGTGTCTGTGAGTGCGTGTCTGTCTGCGTGAGTGTGTGTCTGTGTATTTCTGTGTGAGTGTGTGAGTGTGTTTCTGTGTGTATCTGCGTGTGTCTGCGTGTGCATGTGTGTCTGTGTGTGTATGTGTGTGCACGTGTTTGTGTATGTATGTGCGCGTGTGTGTGTGTATGTATCTGGGAACTTTTCCCTGGCACCCTCTATGGAATGGAAGCTCCAGAGCACAGGTGATGCCCCTATGTACCTGTGTGATTGTCACCTGAGCAGTTTTCAGCTGGTGGCAGGGTTTAGAAAATACTGCGAAGTATTTTGGACACACTATCCTGATGTCAGTGTTTTTGGTTTTTCAAGACAGTTTCTCTGTGTAGCCTTGGCTGTCCTGGAACTTACTCTATAGACCAGGCTGGCCTCTAACTCAGAAATCTGCCTGCCTGCCTCTGCCTCCTGAGTATGAAATTAAAGGCACATGCCACTGTGCCTGGCCTCATTCCTAAATCTCATTGAAGCTCCAGTCCCAGAAGCCAGGGCGGCACCCAGAACTCTACTGCTAGACTTGCTCTGGAAGTAGCAAAGCCTGGAGGCCCATCTAACTCTTGGGGATCCTGGTATTCACCCTCATATGGGCACACACGGTCACTCAGGCAACTGCTGTAGGAATGAACGAAAGGGCTTCAGAAGGGATCAGGACCCTAAGATATGTGCAGCCTTTGCCGGTCTATCCTTCCTGGGGCAGAGTCTCCACTGTGGGACTGAAGGCTGGGCAGCTCTGAGCACCGGGGCCCCTGCACTGGGTGCAACCTGTCAGCAGAATGCTGCCCTTTGGTTTACGGCTGTTTCTTTTTTCTCTGGAACCTTTGCACTGAGATCCCCAGGCACCCCACCTATGGTAGATGTCCCCAAGGTCGTTGGGCCTGACTTCCCTGTCCCGGAGGCTGGGGCTTGGTCTCTAGGCAGAGCCAGGGGCATGTCTGGCAAACACTCCTCAGGCTGTGTGGAGGCAATTCATGGACTGGGCAAAATCAGAATCTGTGGGTGTACTGCCGTGAGCTGCAGTGTCTCACCCCCGTGCTATGAAAAGGCAGCTTGCTCATCAGGGTTCCACTCGCCGGATCTCCTTAGGTGACTCTGTGACTCACTTCTGGAGCAGGTACTGAGCGAGGCCAGGAAGGCTTCTCACGTCTTAGTACTCTCCATCCACGGGTTCTACACTCTGCCCATACTTCATGCTGCATGTCCTCCACCAACCTGCCAGTAGGACTGAGTGCCTGAGTTTGTGTCCAAGGCATTTGTGGTGGCTCTGTAGGTCAGGCTGGCTTCAAGAGCGTAACTGGGGAGGAAACACGAGATGTGCCTGCCACCCTGAGCTGCCTTCCTCCCCTGGCCAGGCTCCTTGTCCCACCCATCAGACCTCCATCCTGAGGGTGGGACTGGGTACCATCCGCTGACTCGCAGAAAAGGACCCATCACCATCAAGAAGGGGTTAGAGGATAGATATCACCCTGGTGGAGATCCAGCAGCCCCTAAGTGAGCTTTGGGTCCAACTTATTTGCCTCCTGTGTCAAAGGCCCCTGTCTACAGGGAGGGAACATTCTGGATAGGGAAGGAGGACAGTGTGGCCCCTGGGCAGTATAGGCGTAGTCTTGGTGACAGGACAATTATTTTGGGGGGATGCGGTAGAAGCTAGCTCCTTTCTGCCATGGCCAATGGTTCTGAGTCCTGAGGCGCCAACAGCTCCCCAGTACCTCATAGCTGAGATGTTTGGTCCTTGAGGCTCTAAGGTGGCCTTGTGGTGGGTCTGCTGGTTGGTTGGTTGGTGTTTCCTAACCTTCTCCATAGGGTCCTCATGAGCACACCAGCTCTTGGATATATGAGGGCCTCGCTCTGGCTGCTGGGAGACTGGGAGTAGAAGGTTGTGTTGTCATGGCCCCCTTTGTCAGAACCAGACACTAACCTAGAGTCCCCAAGCCCTTTCTACTCTTCTCTCAGGGCCGCCTGAGGCTCAGGGAGAGTCAGGACCTGCCTGTGTTTCTGCCGCAACCCCTGGCAGAGCGCCCTTGCCAGCACCTGGGCCTTGGCTGCATTTTAACCTCATTGAGCTCAAATCACTGAGCTGACATCCACTTGTGTTCCCGAGCCTGGCTCCTGGGTTCTGGTTCTTGTGACAAGAGTTTAGGGCAGAGCTGGTAGCTGGGGTGATAGGTCATAGTATAGGCTAAGATTTCCTCCCAGGAGAGGTCAGACAGGGTCAAGGGAGCCTAGTTTGACTTTCCTGGCCCAGGCTTGGGGAGGCGGCAGTGGGAGGCTATAAGGCCAAAGCAAAAGCGCATTTGAGTGCAGTTAGGGCCTGGCAGCTGTGGGAGTTCTGGTGGCCGGGACACCCCAACTATGGGAAGACTTTCAACTGGGAGGGTCAGGTAGCCCTTTATTGCTTCTATTGCTCTCTGGAGGATCTGTGACCTTTCACCCTTGTCTGTGATCAGTGGGGCCAGCAGGTCACCTGCCTGCTGCTCTCACACTCTCCCAGGCCAGTGCAATAGTGACCATGCAGCCTCCCTGGTTCCTGACCCTCTGGTTGGCTGCCCACTCCAGGGCTCAGCTAGAGCTGCCTTCCCAGGTGCCCTGCATGGTACTTATGATGTCCTGGGCTGGGGGATCGGGGAGTATGGCTCCCCAACAGTGCTCTGTGTAGCACCTGCTGTATGCCAGCCTTGTACAGACCCTGGGGAAATGACAAAAGGAAGCTCACACAGGTCCCATCCTCCTGGAGGTCAGCCTCGAGGAGAGCCGCTGAAAAGAACTAACACCAACGTCAAATGACTGTGAGCAAGATACACTCTAGAGAGTCAGAGTGCCGCAGGGATCACAGTAGGCTCTCTCTCCAGCCCAGGGAGATGAGAGCCTGCCAGGGCAAAGGACACGGGCCCTTCAGAGGGTCCCTGGAAGACTGAGACATGAACCCTGGCCAGAGTATGTAAGGGCGAGGAACTGGGAGTCAAGTCCTGGGCTCTGTAAGGCTGCTGTGGGCATGGCCTCCTGGGCTGGGGAGCATGAACCTCCTCTGAGACCTGGAACCCTAGGGTCACAGATGTGCAAAGGTTGAAAGCAGATGTTAGATGGAGGGCATGACCACTTTGAGGGTGGCTTGGACCTAGTGGCCAGAGGGAGCTAGGCCAAGAGAGAAACCAGACCCCTATGTGGATAGAGTCAGGCCTATGGCTGACTGGCTGTTTGGGGGTATCAGGAGACCCCCAAAGGCCCAGGTTGCCTCCCAGTGGTCATGCTGTGTGTCGGGGGGCTTCTGACTAGAGGGGCATAGTGCTCCCCGGAGCTGCTGGCTAGGATAAAGGTGGTCCTAGCCTGCCAGCTTCGCTTCCACCCCTGGTAGCGCCAGGGGAAACCCTGCTTTTTTTTTCTGCTTTTCCTCTTTTTGCTTGGAGCTGCATTTAACTATAAAGAGCAATAAATTACAAATCTGGAAAAACATCCCTTGCCCCACAAAGGACATGGCTGTCCCCAAATGACAAATGACTTTGAATTAACATTATTTCGTATTTATAACTTCCTTAGGACAGAACTTACAGATGTCACAGGCAAGTCCTGCCTGCCTTTGGGGTATTTTTGGAGCCCATTGTCTGGCAGACAGTGCTTCTAATTGTGTCTCCACTCAGGGGGCAGTGTGAGCAGCTCTGGAGGGAGTGCAGGGCCCAGTCCCTTCAGCAGGACAGAGTGGCCATGGAACGACCCCTTCTGTCCACTCACACACAGACCGTGGGACATACCAGGGCTGGTGTTTACCAAATCCCTGCTTTCTGCTCATTCTTGAGGCAGCAGCTGGGGAAGATGTCAGGAGTCGCCTATGCTGTGGAGGAAACTTACACTAGGGTCTGGGGAAGATGAGTGGAGGGTTGAGCAGGGCTGAGGCCAGGAGTACAGAGAACAACAAGGGCACCATATTGCCTGTGGGAGTTGTACTAGGATCTGAGAGCGGCACCTGGGGCTGGAGGGGCCCTGTTTCCCTGGGAGAGTCCCCTTTCCATCTGCTTGCTGTGAGTAGCAATGGCGGGGCCAAGACTAAGCTGCTTGGCCTGCCCTGGATAACTGCAACTCAGACGAGAAGAAGCAAGAGAGAAGGAGGAGGAGGTATTTGGCAGCAGCTGTGGGTTTGGTCTGTGATTTCTGTGGGATCAATAGTGCAACACAACTCTTGCCCGATGTTCACGGGTGGATACGAAGAAGACGACAATGACTTTGTGAGGACATTGGCAGGCCTCATGTGGGCCACCACTGCTCTTATTGTAAGTCCACAGCTGTCACCAACTCTCTGGAGACAGGGATTCCTAGGCACAGAACAGCTGAGAACTGCCAAAGTTTACTGCTGGCACCTGAACCCGACCCCAAGGCATCCCCAAACAGTCCTAAAACTGCTATACTCTGCTCAAGGGGCCTGTGTGTGTCCGGGATGGCATGCTGTCTCTCCTTCTGTCCTGGCTCCAGTTGTGTGTTTTCAGCATCTGCTTGCTGTGTTGAATCTCAGGCCTGGTTGTCAATTCTCTGGGTCCTCCCCAACTACTACCACCAGATATGATTATTGAGTGTCTCTGGGCTTGCCGGGCAAAGATGAAGGGTTTATTAGACTATTTAACTTTCTGGCTCATTTGTGAAATAAACAAACTGAT
The DNA here is from genome assembly GCF_014885135.2 of Alexandromys fortis. Lineage (NCBI taxonomy): Eukaryota > Metazoa > Chordata > Mammalia > Rodentia > Cricetidae > Alexandromys > Alexandromys fortis. The sequence goes on from NW_026067960.1 coordinate 7,933,870, forward strand.
TTGCCAATCCATCAGGATGTGGCTATGGGTTCATCCAGGCTTTCTACAGAGCCTTAATTGCAGCAGTGAGCTGTTTTGACCTTGACCCAGGGTAGTGCCTTCTCTCTAGGGTGGCATAGGGTGTATGTGTGCTAGGCCGGGGATGTTACCTTCTAGGCTAAGGTTGCTTAAACCTTAGCCAGAAAATCCCAGGTTCATTCACTTCAGAAGAGGGTGAGAGCCAGGCTTTCTGGGCAGCCATGTGGAAGCACACATCTGTGGCTGGTTTATGCCTAGCAGGTGCTGTTGGTTTAAGGAGGTTGCAGCGTGAAGGGTTTTCTGTGCTTTAAGTTTGTCAAAAGAACTCTTGACCCTGACTGAGAAACTTAGGGAATACTGTGGATCTGAGCTTCTGTTGGGACCCACTGTCCCCCTCATACCCTAGCCCAGGGTCAGCAGGGAGTTGGCTGGTCTCTGTTGACTCTGTTCTGTGTTCTTGAGGAAGTAAAGTAGCCCTGAGTCCTCGGCCAGCATTTTCTCGCTCTTGTTTTCTCCAGTCCTAGAGATGACAAATGAGCCTGTAGGTGTCACATCTGAGCTGATGGGCATCTTACTCCTCCAAAGGTGGGGCTTCCTGGTCGTGGTTGTTAGATCCCAGAGCCAAGGCCTGGTGGTGGGGGTCCATTTATGTCTGCCTCCCTGCTTCTCTTCTTGCTGCTTTTCCCCTGTTTCTCTTTTGCTCTTCTTCTCTATCTCCACCCTGCCCTGTTCTCACCTCCCTGTCTTTCTCTGTCTCTTTTGTGTTCACTGGGAAGAACCCAGTGAATTCAGCCTCCTGTGTGTCCTCCAATGCTTCTGAGGCCCAAGGAGAGTTTGGATTCACCTGCTCAGGAGTGCCTAGGCGGAGAAATTGTTTCTTTTTAGTTTCTTCCTATACTGGACTGGCAGAAGACCTCTTGGATTCTAGATCTAATTCTACTATGGCAGAGACATATGGCTGGTGTGGAAGAGGCAGCCAGTCTCTGCGGACAGTTTCCCCAGAGCCCTTTCTGTAGGATTGGGCACATGGTAGGAGTTCACGTGGACACTTCACAATAACCACCTTCAGCCTTCTTCCTGATGTTTCTATGCCTGATTCATTCAGGACTTCATTAAGACAAACCCTCTTTCTTTCAATCCAGGAAGTGGTGGCGCACACCTTTAATCCCAGTACCTGGGAGGCAGAGGCAGTCAGATCTCTGTGAGTTCAAGGCCAGCCTGGTCTGCAAAGTTCCAGGACAGCCAGAACTGTTGCACAGAGAAACTTTGTCTCAAAAACAAACAAAACAAAACAACAACAACAAAAAGAAATAAAAAAGAAAAGTGAATTTTAGATTAAGTTGTACTTGTCCCAGGAACTAGTTTTGTTGCTATCTATCCCTTTACATATTAAAAATAATTATATACTAGGGTCAGGGAGGTGGCTCAGTGGGTTAAGTGCCCTCTGTATAATCACGATTCCCAGTACCCATGTAAAATCTGGGCACAGAAGCATGTGTCTATAACCTGTGCTTGGTTGAGTGGCAGGGCAAATTCTTAGAGTTTATTGGCTAGCAGGTCTAGCCGAATAGATGAGTTCCAGGTACAGTGAGAGACGCTGTATCAAAAAAATTAAGGTGTGTGGTGGCACATGCCTTTAGCACCAGGTGGAGAGTAGCCATGTGTGGTGGTGGCACACACCCTCAGTACCAGGTGGAGAGTGGCCATGTGTGGTGGTGGCACACGCCTTCAGTACCAGCACTTCGGAGGCAGTGGATCTCTGTGGGTTTGAGGCCAATCTGGTCTACATAATTAGTTCCAGGCCCTCTATGGCTACACAGTGAGAACCTTTCTCAATCAATCAATTAATAAGACAATCAATCAATCAGTTGGTCAATCAATCAATCATTTAATAAATCAATCAGTCAGTCAAACAACACATGAAGAGTGATGGAGGAAAGACAGGTGACATTAATCTCTGACTACCGTGTGTACACATGCTCATGCATTTACATGTATTTACATGTATTTACATTTACATGTATTTACAGCACATGTATAACACATGCACACACAATGAACAATAACACATCTACTATTTTTGTGCACAGAGGTGGTGGTCATACTTTACACACGAGGTGAAATTTTGCCATCTTTTTGGGAGGAAAGCTTCAGCCCACCTTTGTGTTATTAGGAACTCTGATTTCTAAGGGCTCAGCTACATAGAACCTCTAGGAATTACTGGATTCCCTCTTCTTGACTATCTACCATGTTTTCCCTGCCCAAGGGCAGCCCTGGAATGGCAGGTGATAAATCTGTCTCTTGGAGACCCCGAGCAGCATCCCTAGGGGGAGGTAGTCTCAAAAGGACCTCGTTCACAGCAAAAATGAGCGTTTATCACATCACATGGCAACGCCCAGGCCCACAACTATACATCGATGTCTACATATGGTTGTGCTGATTTGTCTACAAGAGACCTCTAGAGCTGCCTGGGACACTTGACCTCCAAGTACGGTGACAGGACTTGATCTTAATCCTTCCCAAAAATACTGAAAGAGGAGGTGAGTAGGCACCAAGTGCTCAGACCCACGTCACTGGTTAGACGCACAGAAGTCAGGAAGGGTGTTAGAGTCGGGGAGATGAAGCAAATGTCTAGGGGTCGGGTGCTGCCAAGTGTCCCCTGTACCTGAGAGTGAATGCAGCTGGCAGCAAAGGGGACCCCTGGGGGTGGGGTGGGGTCCTTGGGGCCTAGTTAACAGTTCAGAGTTGGGTCTTGGAGGAGTAGTGTTTGTGGGTAAGGAAGCAGGCCTGCAGCTTCATCGTGGAAAGTCTGAACTCTAGCCCGAATGCAGGGTGTGGGGGATGGGTAGAATAGTAACTGGGTGACTGGTACATGAGGAGGAAGGGGCAGCTGGGGCAGCTGAGCTTGGCAGGAGGGGCACAGCCTCAGGTGCCTGTGATACTCTAGGCAGAGAGATCCTCCCCAGATGGTACTGTGAGCAGTGGCGAGAGCCAAGGATGGGGGAGGAGAAGCTGCGGAGAGTCCAGGGTGGAGGCCTGTCCCAGGGTGAGGCTGGGGCCCGGCTCCGTCCGCAGCACAGCCTTCCTCCTCCCCCATGCTGGTCAGCTCAGAGCGGCCAGACGCTGTCCACCGACGGTGCCGAGCTTGCTTTATCAGATAATAAATAAGACGGCTGGAGCCGTCCATGTCAACATCTTGGCGTCATGCGGGGGCCCGGAGGGGAGGGGGCTACTCGTGAGGGCTTAGTCAGCCCCCTCCTCTTTGAGGCCAGGGTCAGCCCAAGTGTTTGTGTAGGGAATTCAGGCATCAGGGCTGCCCTGCCCAAAGCCTGGTGCTACAGGGAACCCAGTCTCTCAGGTCTCACTTCGTCCTAGGGAGAGGGAGAGTAGAGAGGATGTGGTAGGGGCTTAATTCCTTGAATATCCTGGTCCACACATAGGACAGGACCAGAGAGACTCTGCTTCTCAAGTGGAGATAGGGTCTAGTCTGGCTAACCGGTTGGCATTAATAAAAGCAATGTGCTGTGTGACACGCTCCAAGATACAAAAGGGTGGGACACGTTGGATTGGACACATTTGAATCTCTCGGCTCGCTGGTGTCTCTACCCGAGCTGGGTCCCACAGAAGGCTGGAACCTGACCTCAGATGCTGTCCAGGCCTATCCTTGGAGGCACTAGAGGGACTCTGAGGGTCACTCATTCCCCAGCTGTCGGTCCACACAGGGAGCTAGGACTGTGGAGCTGCGTGCACTCGAGAGAGTGGGTCTGAATTCTGCGCTGTCTTTCTGGTCCTTTCTTCCTTTATCCAGCCTCTCACCCTCTCTCCACCCAGGCCGCTCTGCCCGCAGCCTGTTCACATGCCTTTGGGGATACTGCCAGAGCCCTAGAACTATCCTCCGAGCGGTGACAAAGGACAGCAGTGAGGGCCGGGTAGATGGTCAGTAACATGGCACCCTTGGTCTTATGATGGGAGACCCAGGTGATGGTGGTGACAGTAGCCACCAGTCTGCTCTAAGAGATGCCCTTATTTGGTCAAACAGGAAGCTACTGCCCTTCACAAACCTCCTTGCCCTAGGTTCTCCCTTCTGAGACTAGGCTTTCAGAGGAGCACCTGGGAGAATTGGCTCTATTTTGCGACAGGCCACCATTTTCAGCCTAAGGAACGCTTACCCTTTGTCTCTGTCCCTGCAAGCTCAGGTCCCAGTTCAGCATGGTGGCAGTGTCCCCAATAGTTAGTTACCTGGCAGCTCTCAGGGTCTGGTGACTGATAACGTCTAGGTGTCAGGTTTCACCTTGTACACACACAGAACACACTGATACAAGGTGACCAGCTGCAGCAACACCCTGGAGTAGAGGAGTAACATGTAGTCTGGAGGAGGAGCGCCCTTGTGCTGTGCTGTGGATCAGAACATGGCACAGAGCCATGGCTGGAAGGAAAAAGAAATGCCAACGGACAGGACCCTGGTCTCCCCATCTGTGTGTCCTGTGTGCCCCACTTCGCCACCTCACTGGGTCTCCCTTGACTTCCCAGCACACATCATGGGGGCCAGAAGATATTTTGGACAGAAAAGGATAGACTTGGGGGTGCTGTGGCCCCTCCTGCTTCATGGCTTGGGGTGCTGCAGCTCAGAGGTGATGGAAACAGAGTACCCCACAGACAGCAGCAAAGGGACCTTCCTTTCCCCGCTGCTGTTCAGATGGGGCCCCCAGTTGCTCCGGCTTGTTGGAAGCGAGCAGCTCAACTGGTGGTTTATGAGCAGCGGGCAGGATGGGGGTGGGTGGTGGGAGGAAGGGCAGCGGCAGGGTGCCTGGTAGCTATATTAAGGACTTGGTCTACTGGCTTCTTCCTGAAGAGGAGAAAACTTGAATTTAGCAGCAGCGACCATGCCCAGTGGTGAAGCCCATGGCCTTCTTCACTCCAGCCTTAGTTAAGAAGCCGAAGCAGGGACCTGGACAGATGGCTCCGTGGATAAGAGCACTTGTTGCTCTTTTGGAGGATCCCGGTTCAGTTCCCACCACCCACATGAGGGCTTCCAACCAAAGACGCCTGCCATACCAGGATGCGGGTGTTAGACATACACACGCGCAGGCAGAACACTCACACAGATAAGATAAATAAATAAAAAAAGAGAGAGCCAGGCAGTGGTGGCACACACCTTTAATCCCAGCACTCAGGAGGCAGAGGCAGACAGATCTCTGTGAGTTCGAGGCCAGCCTGGTCTACAGAGTGAGTTTCAGGATAGCCAGAGCGACATAGTGTGAGCCTGTCTCAAAAACAAACAAAAACAAAACAAACAACAGCAACAACAAACCAAAACCAACCAACCAGAAAAGACAGACAGAAAGACAGACAGACAGAAAGAAAGAAAGGAAGGAAAAAGAAGTGAGAAGCGGGAGGGATCTCTTATGCTGGGCCCACCTCTCTCCTGAGTTCCCTTCCATCCATCCTCTCACTGTGGATCTCTCCAGAAGCCTGCCTAGTTGGTGAGTGCCTGGTGCCTCTTCCACATTTGGGGTCTCCTAGTGACCACAGTAGCTAGATGGACGCATGAGTTACAGATGTAATCGTAGTCACCTCTTGTATCACAGAAGGGGAAACCGAGGCTTGGACAAAAGGGACTCCCAGAAACAGGACTGCAGTGAGAACCCTGTTCTGAGACCTTGTGCAGCTGCTGTGGTCTGGTCTGTGTCTGTGCACACTTGGGTGTGCGTGCTTGGAGGTATTCACACGGTGTCTGTCTCTAGCCCCCTCCCTCCGCTACCCCAGTCTCTGGGTCCTGATAACAGGCATCAAGGGAGCTGACTGTGCCTTCCACAGGTATGTGGAAGGCTAGGTATGCTTACTTGGAGCCAGTGACAGAAACATGCCTTGCCCTTGGCCCAGTGATATCTGCAGAGGCTGCAGGCTACTGGCCCCTGCTTTCCTTCTAACTGGGACCCACTGCTTCTGCCTCAAGCTGAACTGGGAGGAAGGATCACAGGTCTACACTGGAGACATGATGGGGCAGTCTTCATGCTTAGGTGACCCCTTAACTCCTCTACATCCCGGTTTCCTCACCTGGGGGTGGAACCCTGGAAAGAGATGAGACCTGTGAGGGGGGGGTGGCCTACAGAGCACTCTCTTCCTCTTGCTGCTGGGGCTCTAGAACTGACCTGCACCCTTGTGCAGAGTCACAGCCAGTGGGCATGACTTGGTATGAAGAGGGTGCTGCAAAGGGCAATGTTACCAACTGCTGGGCCGATAGCTGAGCCCGGTCACGAGGCCACATGTCACCCAGTTCCAACAGTGTCTCTGCGTGGATCTCTCCACCAGCAAAAGCCTTAGTACACAGACGGTCAGAACAAGGCCTTTTCTGCCCTGTCTGGAAACAGGCATACAAATAAACACAGAAGTCTGTGATGATGGCCAGAGAGACGGACTTGCCTTGGGGTGGTGCCCTGGTGCAGTGTTCAACCTGCACACTGGCCTCTGACAGTCCTACATTCGCAGGCAAGAAGGCACTCACTCAGCCTCGCAGAATCAAATATGGGAAGTTAAGAACTTGAGACCCCAGAGGCCCTGTTGGGTCCTCTCCTTCTTACTTCCCGCCTGGACTCTGTTTGTTTCACTTGGATCAGATTTTACTGTGGGATGCTGTGAACTTTTGCCAGCTGCTGCAAACTGTTGAGCGTTGATGGCATTCAAGTCATTGGTGGGTATCTCCAGTCATCTCGTCTACAGAGGGGCCCGTGAGGGGTCTGGGGAGCCTTCAAACCTTCTTCACCCACTTGTCTTCTTCCTCTGGGGTGTCAGTGCAAAAAACTCCCCACCGCAGTGGTGAGGGGCCTGTGAAAGCTGCTGGCTCCAGAGGCTAACCTCCGTTCCTGGGGCCCCTTTGTCTCTGCTATGCTCTAGGAGCCAGGTTGGCAGGCTGTTCCTGGGATCCACCGTGGTGACAGCTTCCCGAGTACCTAGGCCAAAGCCAGGGCACACCAGGCCTCCTGACGCAGGACCCCACTGAGGCCAGCCTGGGGACTCAGGGACGAGGAGGTGAAAGCAAAGTCTTCAGGTTCAAACTTGAACTCCAGATGACTAGGGGCCAGGGATTCATCCACTGAGCTGGAAGCCTGCAGATGGGATGGTGTGGCTAAGTATGGAGGAGCGTACCACCTCTCTGGAGCTGGAGGCACGCCATAGCGATTTGCCCCAAACGCCCCTCAGCCTAGAAGGACTGGAAAGGCCCCTGAGGAGCACTGACTAGTAAGACCTTCAGGGCTCTGGGCCAGGGCACACACAGATCTGGGGAACGAAGCCACTCCGTTGAGGTTGAGGGCTGTGTGTTCAGGGAAGCTCTGGGAGCAGCCCTGGGGGCAAGAACCAAGGTTCTCCAGCGAAGTGTGGAACTGCCTCTTGCACTCCCCTGCCTCATCCCCCTTACCTGGGAGGTGATAGTGGGCCCAGGACACCCCGGAGATGCCAGACTGGGCTCTGCCTTCAGAGTGGCGGCTGAGGCCTCAGTGTTGAGGATAGTGGGAGAAGAGGCTGCGGTGTTTGCTGTGGATCCTGGAATAGAAGATGGGGGACATACACAGAAGGTGCCGGATCTGGCCATATTTCCTGCCATGTGGTCAGTTCTCCTATCCTTGTCCAGAGGAGACTTCTTAAAGTCACACAGCACCGAAAGGTAGAGGATCAGGCATGGCTTTGCCTAGCCTACTTCTGTCCCACGGTCTGGCCAGCTCATATCATCCGCCCCTCCCCCAACAAGCTGAAGGACACCCATTAGGGGCAGGGTTAGAGTGAGACTCAGAGGCCTGAGAGTGTCCTCCCCCTCTCCATTCACACCTGAGGAGCTCTTGATCTTGGCAGGGTTCTTTGGCTTCCGTTTTCTGGTCTGGATGCTCTCTTTCTTCATTGCTAGTGGCCGTGGCACCTGACAGGGACAGCAAGGGTAGGTGGCTGCTCCCCATCCCTGACCACCCCTGGGCCCTTGCACAGTCACCTTCCTGTCCCCCCTAGAGAGTCCCCCCTCCCGTTGGGTCAGCCACCCTTGGACACCCATCCCGTCTGCCTGAGAGCCAAGATGCAGGGCTGGAGTGTATAGAGGGCAAGATTTGGGTGTCCAGCATCCATTCTAGGCTGAAAAGCCCCAGGGAACTCCATGAGTCTTGGTGGGCAGGACTGCCGAGTGGGCATGGAGCCAACAGCTTCGTCTTCCAGAGAAGCGGGTATGTGGAAAGTCCACATAGGTTTAACACTCCCAGAACATGTTCAAGCCAGGACCCGTGCAGCTGAGGTGGAGGGACAGCCACATGGTTCTGGATAGAGGTAGCTACTCCCTGCCACTCACCCCGTGGAGCTTCATGTAGAGGCCGCAGGCATTGCACACGGGCTCGCCTTCCGCATTGCGCCTCCAGAGGGTGGTGGTGGCGGTGTGGCAGTTGGAGCAGCAGAGGCCGGATCGACGGGACGAGGACTGTGGGGCAAGTGAGCTGGGGTGAGCCAGGAATTGGGGGAGCAGAACTGACTTGGGGGTCATTGACAGTAAATGACAATGAACAGGATGGATAGAAGCTAGCTAGCCTCAGCAGTTACCAGGTGCCAGGTCAGGGACTGTTCTGGTTTAGTGAGACATTTGGGGGTGGTATGACTTGAGGCTTGCCATGGGCCTATCTGGCAAGAAATGATGTCCTTGGTTTCACAAAGCTTTGACTCCTTGGCCTTCTGGTCCCAAGACCTGGCCCTTCACCTCCGGGCATTTCCCATCATTGAGATGTAACAGATTCTTCAGGGTCTGGTGGTGGCGTTCTGAGGCCAGGAAGGTGTGGTGTAGCAATACAGCCATGGATTATTGTCTAAGCCAGCCAGGGTGGCCTAAATCCAGCATCTCTGTTGGGGATTGGCGCCCTCAAGGCCACAGACTTCTTGGGAGGTGAGGAGCAAAGGTTAACTCCCCTGGTGCTGTTGGTCCCCTTGCACACCTTTCTCCTAATCTCAGAGTTCACATTGGCTCCTGTCTGCAGCTTCCCCAGTACCCGCTGGATGCAGAGTAGACAGTGAAGGGTCTTATCTGTCATGGCACCCCGGCTGTGCTCAATGTCTACAATCTCTTGATCCTGGGCTGTGTGGAGCCTTTTAGCTGTCTACCCCATCCTACCATGTCTCCCAGCAGGGTATCCCGATATCACACCCACCAGGGACCCCTGACTGCCCTCTGTTTGAGGAACTTGGGCAGTGAGCTAGAGGGCAAGCCAGACACAGGAATCTGGGCCCAACTAAAGAAACTGGTGTGGGGCAAGGAATGAGTTCCTGGTACTGTGTCTGGGGAGACATCACCGAGGGCCCAACCAGACAATGTCTCTAAGTTGGCTGAGATCGGTACTTTTCCTGGTACATGGTTCACAGTTCAGTGTATGATAGAATCTTGTCCCTATTAGGGAAAGAAAACTTCATTCTAAGAGGCCCTAGGTACCCGGACCCTGAGCTCTTCCTAAATTCCACAATCCAACCTTGCTGTGACACTTTCTACTCCAGCTACTGGCACCAGACTGTACTGTTCTGTCCCCGCCTTGGTCCTGCCCTTGAATAGCACCTCTGACCCTCCCAACCCTCCCCTTTAAGGTTCAGGGCTTCAGCTTCAACTACAATTCTAGAACATCAGCCAAAAGGGAGAGCGAGGATTTTGTGTAAATGTATCTCCTGCAGTACTTGGAATATGATTAGTAAGATATTTGTGTTTATATAGAAGTCACACTTAACTAGGTGCCTGGAATTTTGCAGTCCCCAGTTCCTGCTGGATCTTCAGACCTAGGGAAGCCCTGGCCTGTGGCCTCTCTTCTTCCATGAACCACAGCTAGGGGCTGTGGGTACCTTCTGAGTCACGGTGGGCAAGAAGCAAAAGCGAGAGTCCCATGGCAGAGCACACACAGGAAGAAAGGTGCACAGACTCATCCCCACACAGAAATGCAAGCGAAAAGTCTGGAAACCACACTGGAATCTTTTCATTGCGATTGTGTTTTACTTTTACAAACTACGAACATAGGAGAACACAATGGCCCAAGAAGGCATTGCCTTTTCCTGAGCTGTCACCAGCTGCCAGTCATTGCACGGAAGGGAAATGGAAGCTCAGACGTGTCCGGGGACCACAGGAAATTGAGGAGCCAGGTGGGCAGAGCCTTCTCTCTCCATTGAGCACTTGGGCACATGCCCATTTGCCACACCCCAGTGGGGCCCCCCAAGCCTCCGTTTGTCCTTTCCCCTTGTCTGTGCAGGCAGCCTGGTCACTTTCGGGTGCCCAGCGACCAGCCTCTCCTGGCTGCACTTCATCTCTCTTTTGCCTGCTCTTTTTCTTCCTTCCTTCCTTTCTTTTAATTTAACCTTATTTTATGTACTTTGGTCTGAAGGTGTCAGATCTCCTGGAACTGGAGCTACAGACAGTTCTGAGCTGCCTCGTGCGTGCTGGGAATTAAACCTGGGTCCTCTGGAAGAGCAGTCAGTGCTCCTAAGCCCTGAGCCACCTCTCCAGCCCTTGCCTGTTCTCTTTGAGAGAACTTCATCTCCAATGACGGCCCATCTGGAAGGAGAGTGGCACTGAGTGCCAGCCTCCATGCCCTGGGGCCTCCAGATTGCCAAGGTAGACACCCAGGGAAGGTGGCTGAGCCCTGCTTGGAGGGCAAGTCATATTTTCAGGAAAGAGTTTTGGAAAATGAAAGCTGCAGTACGGAGCATTGCAGAGTGGCTTCCTTGGAGCCCAGGACCCAGTTACCCAGGACTGGCTGGGTGCAGAGCCATCTGGAGCCTTGGGGATCGGCCAAGGCTGGAAACACCTCCAGTTTCAAACTGAGGGGGGAAGAGTACATTTTGGGGGCAGAGAACCCACCCATCTATCTCAGAGCCGACCAGGGACTCTTGCCTGATTCTTCTTTGCTTATCACTGTGCCTGGGTGCCCAGTTTAGAACCTGGCATGGAGGAGAGAGGGCAGACTCAAGGGACAGGACAGGTCTGCTGCTTAGGAAGACTGTACCCCAGCCTAGGATAACTATGTTTCTATCTTGTTATCTATGGTTTCCACATTAGAGGATGTCATGAAGACCAGGCTGGGAAGCGCTCATGCAGGGGGTTTCCATTATAAGGCAGATCACTGAAGGAAGGCACCAGAAGGCACAGTAGCCTCTGGAGTGATCCTTCAGACGGGAAGAGGCAAAATATTGGGCAGAATGGGCCTACAGATCCCCAAATCACAGAGAAGTCCCTTCCTGCATCCTACCTGCCTTCTGGAGCTCATAACATTGTCCCTTAGGGCCTCACACGCCTGTAACATACAATGTACAAGAGCTACAACCCCATGTCAGTGCACTCAGGAAGCCAAGTTCAACACACCTGTCAGGTAGAACTAGGGCAGCCAGGCCCCAGATCCTGCCTGATATGGACATGGAACCCTTCTGAAACCTGGAGGGTGAGAAGCACCCCCCGGATGGAGATGTTGACCCTCATCTGGGGTTCACACCTTTAGACAGGAGGGCCTGGTACTCAGGAGCAGTCTTGCCCAGGTCTGAGACCCATGGATCCCCTGTACCTTCCATAGCAAGAACGTCAGGTAATCTGCCAACACCAACCCAGATGCCTATTTAAACCTGAACTTGAAGGTTTGCCTGTGAGATGGTAGACTAAAGCTACTTCCTGCCTCAGCGACTCCTGGTGGCCCAAGTCTGACCTTCATTTCTAACCAACAGCTACACGGTCACATACCGGAAAGAACCAAAAGTGAAAACAAGACTTACAACCAGCCAGACTGGCAAAAGGCAGAGGCCTGGTTTCCTAGGGACCCCAATCCAGAGATTCTCTCGTGTAGTAGGTTCTCAACATCACCATCAGCGGGCCAGCAGGCCTTCTCTCAACCCCATTTGCACCGGTCACCTTGAGGCCTCTAACTGATCAGGTTGCTCCCCACCACGACCACTAACACAGTCCCACAGCAGCACTGAACCCCCAGGGTCCCGCACAAACTGTGGCTTATCTACCCAGGGCAGACCTCACTCTCAAACCCGATCCCAGGACATCCTGTGCCCATGTAGCAAGCAGCTTTGAAATACCCCTTACTCTGTCAAGTGCCAGGTAACCTGCCCATACCGCAGTGGGTTTTAAGACCTGAGCCAGGTCCCCACCAGGAGCCCTGGGGAACTCACAGCCCTGTACTTCATTTCCTAGCCCACCCTTCAGGAACCCAGCGGCTGCTGAGCGGCAGGAACCAGCCATTCCCTTTATCCTTCATGTAGCACTAACCCTGGTCCTCTCTCTGCCACACTCACCAGACGCTTCTGAGGCCTCACTAGTGGCCGGTTGACCCCGTTCATCTTGTGATAGAGGCCGCAGGCGTTGCACAGGTAGTGCCCGGTGCCGTCACGGCGCCACAGTGGTGTAGACAGGGCTCCACAGTTGACACACTCCCGGCCCTCACCAGGAAACTCCTCCAAGAAGTCAGGTACTGTGGGGACAAGAAGCTTGTGGGCTGGGGCCTCTGCCCCTCTGGAGAGCCCGAGGGCTTCTATTTTTATAGTGTCTTATACTTAACTCATTAAAGGGTGATTTATTTATATACTTAGTCTTATTTAGTTTTCAGTGAAATTTGTTAGAGCTGCTTTTATAAGGCAGGAATAAAAATAAACCAAACTTTAAGGTAGATACCCGAGATGGCCCCTTTCTTAACCAGGGTCCACGTCAGCCTTTGTATTTCTAATAAGCGTTGGAAGCAGATGTGTCTACACAGACAGAAGGAAGTGGATGGCAGAGCCTTATTTCCTCCCTTCCGTCCCACTTGAGGGTCTCCCGTAAGCGTGAGGGGGCCTCAAGGAGGAGTGGACTGGGAGACAGAGACCTGGGGTTCTATAGGTGCTGATGGCCTTGCTGTCAGCTTTGTTGTGGGGTCAGTCACTGTCCTCCCTCAGGAGGCAAGACCATAGGGGCATCAGGAATCCTGGTCCAGCTCCAGGTATAGCATGGAACCACAGCCATACAGGCAGGGGGACACTGGCTGGGGGCAGGGTAGATCAATCATCTACTGGCTGGAGGTGGGTACCAGGCACAGGGGTCGCCCTTGTCTAAGTGCGCTAGATTGACTTGGGCCAAGAGGGGCCTATGAATCAGGGGGCAGGCTTCCCAGTTTTTGGAGGGATGGCCTAGAGGAGGCCCCGAGGCTGCTAAGCAGAGGTCAGCCCTCTTTGCTCAGCCTGTGCCTCAAAAATACTCAGAAACTCGGAGAAGCAATTCTCAGCTCAACAACCTTGGGATCTAATCTAATCTTATTTTTGTTCCTGGGAGGTGTGGAAATCTCAAGCTGGAATGCCAGTGTTGCAGAACGAGACGGCTGTGGTGACTTGCTCAAATAATCAGTATTTTGCACTTTATAAAGCTCATTTTAGCCTGGCATAATGGTGTCTTCCTGTAAGTGTGGCACTTAGGAAGGCTGAAGGAAGGTCGCTGTTAAGTTTGAAGCTACTTAATAAGTCCCTGTCTTAAAACCAAGAGTGATTTACAAAACCTTCAAAATATTTTTTAGAATAAAGTTTTCAAGTGGCTATATTCCAGAATGCTATTTTGGAGTTTGATCGGGTGAAAAGCAGAAATATATTATTTTCTTGCTATTATGCTGAAAAAAAAAAAAGAATTCTGGATCGAGTGTTTTTCATCTCATTGCGTTCCAAATAGGTTCCTGTATCTTGGCAATTTTAGGAGGGACTCTTGTGGGGTTGGATCAGGCGGGTGAGCCCTGACTGCAGAAAAACGCATTTCGGCTTTTCGCACTCACAGCATTTCGTAGCGAGCGGGTTTATCGCTGTGCGCGTTAATATTAGAACCACGTCCTCTGGGCAGCCCCAGACCGGTACTCACCGAAGGTGGCCCTGCGGCCAGGGAGGCCGCTAGGGCGGCCCTGCAGACCGTGCAGGATGCTACCATCGAAGGGTCCGGAGGTCCACGAAGGGGCTACGTCGGGAGCCACGTATGCCGGGTAGGTTGTGGGATACGAGGCGCCCATGGGTCTCCCGAGCGGGGTCGGGTACTGTTCGCGAGCTAGCAGCGAGCCCTGGAAGGCGCTGCTGTCCCGGGCCCCCGCACTGCCGCCGCTGCCCGACCCTGGGGGGCTGTGTGCGAAGGGGAAGGTGGCGGCTCCCGGTGGGTGTGCGGCTGGAGGGTGTGGGCTTCCAGAGCTGAAGGCTGAGGAGTCAGCGGCAGCTGCCTGAGTCCAGCTAGAGTGTGCGGCAAGCGCGGGAGGCTGCGAGCCCGGCTCACACGCAGGCAGATAGGGCAGCATGGAGGGGACACGCGTGGGTGCCACGAACACCGGGGAGCCGGCTCCCGAAGCATGCAGAAAGGCTCCCGAGTCGGTGTAGGTGGCTTGACCAGAGCTCTGGGCCAGCGCCAAGCTCTGATACATTTTTCTCACCCGGCACGAGCTTGACCTGCAGAGAGGAAAGACAGGCGTCGAGGGCAAGAATCACTGTATTCGCTACATCAGCTCTCACGCTCGCCCTGGGGCAGGTGCTGCTGTTCGGCTTGCCAACTCCTCTTTTCCGAGTCGGTTCACCGGGGCAGGTCCGAGTTTCCTCCGGGTGGAACGACCGGGTTAGAAGAGGTGCAGGGCCCCAGGAACGAGGTCCTTGCCACGCGTGGAGAGATCGCCCGCCAAATCCCTCACCCGCGGGGCAGGAAAGCGCGGTTCTGACCGAGGATCCCTAACTGGCGGGTTGTAGACTGGGTCTCCAGCCGGAGCCGCTCCGTAGGGAATCCCGGGAGCTCCGGCCGCCCCGCCTCCACCGGGCCGCCCCTTCCCTCTCGGAGTCGATCCCTCCCTCCCCTTAGGGTCAGCGCCAGGGCTCCGGCCTCAGTGCCACGTGACCCAAACAGGCTCCGCTTGTCGAACTCTGGGACCACAACGCACCCGCGTCCCCTCTGTTGAGCGCTAACGAACGCAGGTGGTGCGAATAGGCGAGCGCGCTCAGGGTCCTGGGACGGCAGCAGCTCTGAGCCGTCTTTGTTGCTATGATTACAGGTCCCAGCCCTCGCTCCAGCCCCAGGCTGGTTTAGAGGCCCGTTCCACGTCCTGTGGTTGAGTCGATGATCCAGGCCGCACTAAACCCACGGTGGTGGAACCATGTCGGCCCGCACCTGAGGACCCTATTTTCCCGAACCTATATGGGGATCTAGCTTCCACGGGGACCGCAGGGCTCAGGCCTCTATTCTCTTTCTGGGTGTTTTGTTCACTCTAGTGCCAGCGAACCCTGAGTGGAGCATTGTAGTTCCTAAGGCCACAACCGTTTCCACTGCCAGACTCAAAGTCCCGAGGCTCTCAACCCGGCAAGAGTCTCTTTCAGGTGCTGGAAACACAGGCCCTCACCTTCCCGGGGGGCTGGTGCCCAGAGCATCCAGCACAGTTTTGTTGGGACTTCTGTGCCCTGGCTGATCGAGCGTCCCAGATGGAGGGAGAGCACTCAGAAAGAGCGGCAACCCTGGAGGGCCCAAAGATGATAGCGAATGTTTCTCATTTGCTCACAGCGGTCCAGGGGTGCTGCAGGCAGGAGCTCCTAAAATAAGGGAAGTACCTCGACTAACCTTGGGGCCGTGTCCACCGCGTGCTGGCTGTTCAGCGAGGGAATAGTTCTTAGAAAGAAGCTGAGCAATGCCGGCACACTGGTATCCACACACTCTGCTCTCCTTCAACATGCGGGGATTCTAGGTATGAGCCAAGAGAGGACGTGAGGAGGGCACCCTGGGCCCGCGGATGGTACAGACTGTCCTGATCTAGGCTGTAGAGTCTGAGCCCTGAAAGTGCGGGAGTTGAAGCTGGGACTGTCGGTTCCTGGGAAGGGGAGTTCCTTAGCGTTTCCTGCTTCAAGGCACCTCCCACTGCATTCTCCAGACTTCTCTTCCTCCCTCTTTGAGGTGGAGACTGGGCCAGGGTTCCAGCACTGACTTCACGGTTCTCCTTCCTATGGTGCACACAATGCTT
The DNA here is from genome assembly GCF_014885135.2 of Alexandromys fortis. Taxonomy (NCBI): domain Eukaryota; kingdom Metazoa; phylum Chordata; class Mammalia; order Rodentia; family Cricetidae; genus Alexandromys; species Alexandromys fortis. The sequence continues at coordinate 7,949,871 of NW_026067960.1, forward strand.
GGATCACCGGGCTTCACAAAACAACACTGCACCCTCTCTTGGAGAATGTTTACGCGAAATGGGAGATTCCCCCCTGCCCTCCACCAACTCTGGGAATGAAAAGTGACTTGCTGGGTACTGAGTCCTCTTCTCCCCAGAATCAGTGGCAGACCTAGGGTCCTGTGGGGATGGACCTAGAGGGACTTGGGCTTTCTGCTTGGGATAAACTCAGTAAAGTCCCTGAGGGGGGAATAGCCACATGACCTGGGCTGGGTTTAATTGTTTCCTCAGTCTTACTGAGGCAGACAGAGTTATTCCTCTTTACAGAGGAGCAAAGCACAGAATAGCTGGTAACCCAACAAGCTGATTCAGACAAACGAGGGGTTTCATTACCTAAGGAGGGAGTCCTGGCCTCTGTACACATGGATAAGAGGAGAAGATCCACCCTCACAGGCTCCTTGAAGGTTCGGCCTCACGAAGGCCAGTCTAGTGGGTGCTCTGGGTCTGTGCCCACCTGGTACTGTCTGGACAGGGAAGCAGGCTCATCTGTTCACAGAGAATAGAACAGGACTGGCTGTGGGGTGTCCTTTGCCCAGATCGGGTTGCCCTGCAGTGATGGGACACTGGCTATGACAGAATTTGACTTTTACAGGACCCTTCTGCTTGAGCCAGAGAGGGAGGAGTCTCAAACCACAAACCCTAGGTCCTCTTGGCTCTGTCTCATCCTTCCCCAGAGGTTACCTTTGATGCCATGTTCCGCTTACGAGGACGGAGCCAACCCTGAGCCACCGGGCCTGTGCTTGCTTCTTACCCACAGGGTTTTCTCATCACAGCTCCCCTCTGGAAGAGCCCTTGTTTTCCCTGTCTGTCAAACTCCCATGCGGTCCTCAAGGCCCACCTCACTCCCTGTGGCTCATGCGGCTCACAGGTACATTTCACTTGCGGATTGTTATACGTTCCTGTCTGTCCTTCTCCGCGGATGCTGAGTCCCACGGTCAGTTTTGAGGAAGGCAGGATAGAGAGAGCGGGATAGAGGCAGGATAGGGGGCTCAGCTTCGCTGTGGCAAGACTTCACAGCACTGGCTCGCTGTTTTCCTTCCTGTGATCATGCTTGCCTCTCATGGTGACTTCAGGGAGGGATCGATTGGATCGGACCCTCAATAGGCTGCAGGTAGAAGCTGATGAACACTGGCCAGGTGGGTGGATGAACAGGTCCTGGCCCCAGGGTACCAAACAGTAGGGCAGGAAGGCCGGTGGGAGCCTCTTCCTTGTCTAACTCTGGTGACCCTCAGCCTGCCCCTCAGGCGGAACCGACCCAGCTAGGTAAGGAGAAAGGACACAGCTCTGAGATAAGGACCCTGGACCCTCTTCTCTAGATAGATGAGGGGTCAGCACTTAGTTCTCTGGGGACCAAACAGAGCTGAATTCCACCATCCTGGGGTTAACAGGGCTGCGGGCATTGTGATCGCCAGGGCCTGAGTGGCCAAGCTGGAGGGCGGGGAGGGGGACCTCCTGCCAGGCTGACAGGATCTGGGTTTCATTTCCAGCTGTCACTTACCCCGCAGTCCACCCCCTCCCCGCTGCAGAGCTTGGGAACTGTTAGCGCAGACACATTTATCGAAGGAAAAGAAAACGGTCCTATTGTTCGGGGGATAAGGGGGCGTCAGGGACTCTAGACTGACTCCCTAGAGGGACTTTAGGCGCCTGCAGCTTGTATCACACTCTGGCTGTGCTTGCTCCTACAGGAGCATTGCTCCTGCAGTGGGAATGGCCTGGGACTGGGAACCTTTTGGTCGCTGCCTCTAGGTGGAGCCCTTGTGCACACACCTTGTCTGTAGTCACTGGGATGCTGGTTGTGGCCCCTGGGCTTTGAGGGCAGACTGAAGTGGCATTAGTTTAACCTGGGGGAGGGAAGAAACTCCTAAGAGCAGGGTTGGCTAGGTGTGGGGTTAGGACTGGACTGCTCCCCCCACCCAATTCCCCTCCTCCCTGGGTACGGGTTACTCTTGCCCTTCCCCATAAGAGCTCTGGGAACTGTGAGAAGGCCTAGGGATCTTCCTTTACTTCCTATGGTAGCCTGGGGGCTCAGGGAGGTTCAGGGCTATGCCTTCAGTAAGTACTATTGCCCAGCCCCTAAGGTGAGAAAGCTAGCTACCATCCCCCCGCCCCCACTTAATTTCTTCAGCTCCTCAACTCCCCTTTCTTTGTCTCCTCAGTGGGGCAGTGGGTGTTGACCCCACTAGACCTCAGTCTCAGGAACTCGGCACCCTCTGGGCCTACAGAGGATTCTAGGGCTCCTTCAAGGACTGCAGAACTGGTTGAGACAAGGGAGGGCTGAGAGGTGTGGTTGAGAACTGGGAGGAGGAGTGGAGCCTGGGGGCGCTGAATCTGGAGGGTCTAGATTTGCTGTGTCTGGGGACATAGGATGTGTTCCTCTTGTGGGTGTGTTTACGCTCAGACACTAGTAACCATCTTGGACTCCTGCCCTCAGAAGTGGACTTAAGCCACTTCTGTCTGGCCCTCAGGTCAGAGCCACCTGTCTGTGCCCAGAGCCGAAATGAAGGAACCTTCAGAGCAAGGCGTCATCCGCAGTGCCCCTTCTCTGTCTGGGTCCCTCCAAGCCCACAGATGCTTTTGTCACAGGGACCCCCAAGACATTTCCTGAGTGCTCTTACACGCCTGTCCTCACACAGGGACTTGCCTCGTTTGAACTCTTTAAGCATTCCAGTGAGGCGGGCAGTTTTCATGCCTCCTTTCCAGGTGAGAAAACTGAGACTGGACATGACAGTCCCAGGGATATAACCAGGCAGAGGCAGAGGCAGCATTTGAACCCAGGGCCAGCATTCCTTGGTCCTTGCTCTACTCCACAGTCACTGCTGGCCCCTGCTGCTCGCCTATTCCACGGGTGCTGGACCCACAGGGCTGAGTGAGCTCCCTGTCTGTCTAAGGAGCCTGCAGCCCTGAGTGGCCCGTGGGCTGAGTAGGAGGGCTCCATTGCCGCTGGCGGTGACTGTCAGCTCCCACAAACGGGAACATGGCCTTGCAAGCATCACACTGCAGATGAGCCAGCGGAGCCTGAGCCAGCTGAGAAAAGATGGGAGCAGGCGTGGAGGAGGGTTTCAGGGGCACTGTACTTCATGTGTGACGAAATCCGCCTTCAAAGCCCTTCCCACCACTGCTCAGCCTTCATCGTGACAGCTGCTGCACCAGACTGCAGACAACCTCACGGTGAGTTTGTATTTGGATGGCCGTCCCTCTAAACTGAAGAAGCAGTAAATGCGCCGTGCCTTCCAGGGATGGAGAAAAGAGCAGGAGGGTAGGCCTGTCACATCCCTGGAGAGGCGTTCCCTGAGCTGGACTGAGGAGGGACAAGGCTGCTGGACTCACGGCTCTCAGTTGAAAATTAACTCCCAGAGAGTGACCTCATCCTGGACACCCGGTGACCAGGCTGGGGAGAAGTGAGTCACCAACCAGCCTGACAATGATGCTGCCCTGCCAGGTGAATCTTTGCCCTGACTGAAGTAGTGTTAGGGACACCAGGCACACACCTTTAATCCCAGCATTTGGGAAGCAGAGGCAGGCAGATCTTTGAGTCTGAGGCCAGCCTGGGCTACAGAGAGAGTTTCAGATCAGCTAGGGCTACCCAGGGAAACCTTGTCCTGAAAAACCAAAATAAATAAGTAAAAAGGTGGGTGGGGGTTGGCATCTGTGCGGTGGGCTCCAGCTGGGCTGAGAAAGATTAAAATTGAAAACTGCCACTTAAGATTCCATTCTAGAAAACTTAAAACACGTATAATCTTAGCACTTAGGAAGTAGAGGCAGGAGGATTAGGAGTTCAAAGCTAGTCTGGATGGCCTGAGACAGTTTCAAAACCCAAACAACAAACAAACAATCAAAAATAAGCCAGACCCTGTCCCATGTGAGTCCACTCATTCTCTCAGTGACCTCCCCTCAGCAGACAAATATTCCGTCTGTGTGGAAGGTCATTCTAAGGCTGAGCTGGGGCACAGGGGAGGGGACCACAGGCTCCACCCCAGGCACCTTGCATCTTGGCACTATGAAGGAATTGGTATGATGTGAGTGAGTAGACTTTTGGTTTGGACTGGGAACAAGGCATAGCACACTTCTGGAGTGACTTTGATGCCCGAAGTCAGCTACTACTCTTGCCTTGAGAACCCCACAGTTGTGAAAGGCTTGGTGGCAAGAAGCTCCTATCCTATGTTCCTACAAGAGAAGTCCCTTGGGCAGAGGTTCCAGGCAGCTGAACGGCAGACTGTGAAACCCCTCTTCCAGGTTGAGTGGGAAGTCAGTTGGCCTCACCTTAACCTTCAGGGTGACCCTGAGTGAAGGGAAAGCTCTCCTGTCTTCTCTGTAGAGCTTTGCTGAGGCCCACCGGGGACACTGAGGGTTTTCATGGCTGCTTCTCAGGGTCAGCAAGTAGGGTGATCTGCAAGGGGCTGCTGCTTCCCGAGACTCTATCCTGCCCAGGAGCCCATGGAAAGGAATCTGAATGTAGTACCTTCTGAAGCGCTCATTGCCCACCAGGTCCCTGGGTCCAGTGGAGGTGTGTCTTTCCACAATAAGGCATCTGGCCAGTCTTAGAGCTTGGCAGCTAAGACAGGAGAGGGGAGTGGAAAATGGGAGCTGTTCTTGGTTGCTGTGCACTTCGGAACTCTGATGGAGAATGCTGGGGAAGACGGCACAGCAATGACTTAGCAACTCCTAGGCTCATGGCAGCTACAGAACTCTCAGAGTGGGATTCGCCAGAATTTAGGTGAGGCAAGGAATGCTGCTGATTGGTTTGCATACTTGGGGGACTTTCCAGACCAGGATACTCCCAGGTCAGCTCAGAAACTTGTCTTGGAGTAGGTGAGGGCTAAATTTAGGCCCTAGGTGGGCGGTATTTAGTAGGGATTTACTGCAGGTCAGATAGCGTCTATTCCACTAGCATGGGGGATATCCTCCACTACCTAGGTGATCCACGCACCAGCTGGACTACCCTAGCTTGCTCCCTCTGTCTCCTCACGGTGACAACCTTAGCCACATTCCTATAGAGACCATCCCTGGGATGTAAAAAGGGCTGGTGAGCACACTTGAACCCCCAAATGAGCTGGTGGTAATTTACGATGTAAATGGATTTTACTCTCACTTTTACTCCCAAGTGTTCGGGTGATCAGCTGCCCTGTGCTGGGCTGTGGAGGACTGGGTTGGCTACAGGCTGTGGAGGTTGTTCCTCCCCAACTTCCTGACCTTACTAAAGCTTCAGGACAGGATTTACTTTGGAGAGACCCGGAGCTGTTTGGGCTTGGGGGAGGGGGAAGGGTGCAGATCCGAGTGCAGCCAGAGCTTAGAATGGTGCCAGTCACGTGGTATGAAGCATATTTTAGCCTTCTCTTGTGCTCTTATCTATAAAAACTTTCTTCCCTTCTCTCCCTCCTCTCCCTCTCTTTCTCTCTTTTCTCTGCTTTTCACTTTGCTCCTGAAGAATCCCACCCAGAGGGGCTCCCACTCCCGACTGAGCCTGAGTGCTTCGAGGAGGCTCCATGGTGTCTGTGGGGGAGGACAGCCCAGGAACTCCCGTCCCTCAAGACCACAGTCTCCGGGGCCAGGGCAGGGTTTTATCGTATTTCGGTTGTGTCTGCTTAGTGTACTGACTCCGGAAGTGTCAGAAGCCATCAGCCAACTCTTGTTGGTAGGGCCAGGTTTGAGCCGTGAACCCAAGGAAGTTAAAAGGTTTTCGAAGCGCCGAGTAGTCTAGATAGAAGGGTGATTGAGCAGCTGGGGAACTGACGCCTGCCTTTCATTCTCATGCTTTAGCTTTGGGCATGTGTGCGTGCGTGTGCGTGTGTATGCGTGTGCACGCATGTGTGTGCGTGTGTGTGCGCACGCGCGTGTGAATGTGTGGGTGGCTGCAGATGTGCATTTATGTGAGCCTGGGCATGTATGTGTGGGCATGTGAATGTCCATGCACAAGCAGTTCACATAGGTGAACATGCATGCTCATGTGGGAATGTGTGTGTACACACACACTGTAAATAATGTATCTCTTTTACAATAAACAGTGTGTGAATACCTTAGTAAGAGAGATGAAGGGAAGCAGTATTTTTATAGGTTTGGCTGTAGACATTCTAAATGTCATATAAAACACGTAATGAAAGAAAGTGTGTCCTTGAGACAGGCCTAGTCCCCGTGTCCAGGGTTTGCCATGTAGATTGGACTGCCAGCCTGAACAGAGAGGGAAGACGATTGCTCCTGACACTCAGGGAGAGGTGTCCTGAGCCCTTGTGACGTCACTTCCTGTCTGAGTTCCATCATGCAGAGGTGCGGGCAGCTCTCAAGAACTGAACAGTTCTATGCGCAGGGCTAGGGTCTGAGAGGGAGGATGCAAGGGGCTGAGCCTGCGTGTAAACACCCATGTGAATGCATGCCGCGTTTACATTCATAGTCATGCATGTACACACATTCCCACATGAGCATGTGTGCTCACCTGTGTGAGCTGCTTGTGCATGGACCTTTACATGCTCACACGCATGCCCACACTCACATGAATGCACATCTGCAGCCTCCCAATATTCACACGCATACACATACTTGTAGGTACAACCACTTCCTGCCCTACACCTGGCACCCACACTGGCTGGGAACATCCGATTTGTGCCCATTTCTGAGCACCAGTCTGGGTGGCCGTTCCTCAGCCTTGGGATAGATGAATAGCCTATTCCTTAGTCACTCATGGTTGGGCAGCCAGCTGGGACACTGCTCTCCAGATGGACCAACAGGATCTACTGAACCTGACATGGTGTCCTAAAAGGCTTTTGAGACTACATGAGAATATTGTGGAGTCCTGAGCAAAGGTCGGGTTTTCCTGGTGAGCAGGGGCTTGGTGGGCGGGGTGGTACCCCGACATTGAAGTCCCTATACAAGTCCACAGGCCCAGGGATTGGCAGGCAGGAGACCAAACAAACCTCATACTCCAGAGATAATTCCCAGGCAGCAGGGAGCCTCTGACCTGTGGGAGAAGGCAGCTGAAGCCAGGGAAGGCCCAGGTGATGGCCGGAGCCTTGCTAAGAGCCTCTGTCCCTCACAGTGCAGGGCGCAGATGGGCCTCTGTACAGCCTATGGTGAGGTACTGCACAGAAGTTTTGAGCTGGAAGCTGAATGTCGCCTTGGGTCAGGACCCAGCCCAGTGCCTTTGTCAAGCTCCTTGCTGGCTCTACCTTGGTCCATGCCCCTGAGAGAAGGTGCAAGGGCCATTGCATGGCATCTTAGGATGGCTCTGGGGGTCACCTATCCATGTGGGTTGTGACTCTGTGCTGGAGTTGGGTCCTGCTCTGCCCCATAGTGATCAACTATGAAGTTCACGCAGTCCTAACTGTAGAGGGGCTGTTGTGTGGAAATGGAAGATTCATACCTGAAACACGCGAGTGCCCAGGCAGAGAGGTGGGAAGACGGTCTCACGGCTTTGCCCCTCCTGCTCACCAAGCATCCAACCTGTCCAGAACTCACTAAGTAGTCACCCAGATGGGTTAGGATTGTCCCCACTTTGTTGACTCCCCATCCAGGGCTGACAGATTTGTGGACATTCCTCCCTGGCTGGTCTCCACGATGGCTGCCTTGCCCTGCCACCGTTGGAGTCTGTCCCAGGCTGTGCCTGCCTCTGAACGCTGTCTGGAGGTCACCTAACCCATCCTCCTGTGGAGGAATTTCTTGTCAGCAGTACAGCAGTACAATTCCAGATGCATAGATTCAGAGTTTTTGGAAGCTGTATCTTGCTAGAAAACCTGGGCCTCCCACCTCTCCTAGTCCTGGAGCCCCTTGTCTGGTCCAGCTTCCATCAGAGGAGAGATAAGGGGGCTTTTTGGCATCTTGCGAGTTGAAGAACTAGCCCACCCCATTGGCATGGTGGTGCCAGAGCTGACACCAGTCATCAGTTGGATCTCTAACAGAAAGAAGCCCCGGGTGGCCTAGTTTCTTTAGCTGGTGACTCTGGGGGCTTAAATGAGTGCTTGACACATGGCACGTCGATCACTGGGAATCGCTGTCTATGTCTGTTACGGCTCAGGGTGAGCAAACTCATCTAGCCTTCTAATGTTCTCTCTCTCTCTCTCTCTCTCTCTCTCTCTCTCTCTCTCTCTCTGTGTGTGTGTGTGTGTGTGTGAGAGAGAGAGAGAGAGAGAGAGAGAGAGAGAGAGAGAGAGAGAGAGAGAGACTCCTCTGAGCACACAGAGGCAGCATCTCCTGAGCCTCATGTGGGGTGCAAGGTATGTGGAGGCACAGGAAGGCAGACAGTGGTGTTCATGGGGGGGGGCTGTGGGGAGAGGGCAGGGAGTTTGTTGTGGATTGTAGGGGGCTTTGTGGGGGTCAGAGATGCCCACCCATTCCTGGTATCTCTCCTGGGGATGCCTTTATCCTGTGCCTGTGGTTGGTTTTTAAACAGGTGGCCATGCAGAACACTCCACTGTGTTTTAAAAATTGGAAAGATTTATGAGAAAAATAAAGGTATTAAAACCAAGGATTGTGGGACACACCTGTGATTCCCAGCAATTGGGAGGTGTGGCAGGAGGGTCAGAAGTTTAAGGTCATCCTTGGCTTCTTGGAAAAGTTGAAGCCAGTTTCAGCTGTTCAAGACCCTTGCATTAAGAACAAAAACAAAACAAGACAAACAAACCAACCAAACCCCACAGCTGGTAGCCATGACTGGTACAAGGTGAGAAGTCACTCTTTGGAAAGGGAGTGGCCATCCTGGCTTGAAGGCCCCACGGCTCCCTGCTGCCTACTTTTCTCCATGGATCTGCCTTGACCCAAACTCTGGCTCAGATATCTCACTCAAGAGCAGATCTCTCCTAGTGAGATGCTCTTTTCAGAACGCTCGTCTCTGCCTCGAAGCCTGGGCCACATGACTCACTGGCTGAGGGACTTGAGCAGGACCTTGGTTTCATCACGCCACGTCATACGGGCTGAGTTCCAGAGCTGGAAGTGGAAGATGTGGCCTGCTTAGCCCTGGGTCTGCTTTTGCACAGGACAGGGCCTGCTCATGCCCAGGGTGTGGGAGATGGACCTGATCTCTCACTTTGTCTATCAGCTGTACTGGTGGGGGCTTCCCAACCTCCTCTAGGTTCTGGTTCCCATTGAAGGCCTCTGTTCCTGTGTCCTCCTCTCAGGGGCTGATACGTCACAGACACTGTGAAGGGAGGTGAACTTGTTCTGTGGAAACAAGCCTGGCAGAGGGGGGAGGGGGCCCACAGAGGATTTGAGGGTGAGCCCTTCCTCCGTTGGCTTTGCCTATAGCGTGATGATGCTTCTGCTTGGGCAAAACCGTGTTCAGAGCTGTTCCTACTTTTAATCCTCTGTTCTGCTGGCCACCTTTTCTTGCCCACGGATGCAGAAGGAGTCCAAGGTAGAATAAAGACCCCCCTTCTCTGTAGCCTTTTTTCTTGCTCTTCCTGGGGTTACGGGGGCAAAGGGGTCCTCTGGGCAAAGGACATCTTTCTGGGACTCAAGTCCTCTCTACACTGGTCCCTGAGTTCTTGACCCCTACACACCCTAGCTACACTCCTGGGACAGCCCTGTATCAGGAAGCTTATCGTCACTGACCCCAAAGTCCCACCTCTTCTATCTGTAGCTACTCTGCCTTTGGGGAGGGCCAGCTGCCCTGATTCTCTGACATGCCCAATGTAACCTCCATAAGGAAAAAAATTAGAAACCCTTTAGGTTGCCTGACGTCCCAGTCAGAAGGTCTTCAAAAAGCTTATCTGTTGCCCTCATAGTGGAGAGAGATTTAAGTAAGTTTTTGATGTATGCATGGGAATTTGTCGTGTGAGGTGAGAGGGGACACATTATTAGAGGGACGAGGTTAGGGCTGGTGTGAAGGGCCTTGAGCCCGTGCGGAGGGATTCAATAACTGAATACTTAAAACTGGGGTGACTGGTGGTGGAAGATGAGGCAGGAGGCTGGACGTGCCTGCAGGAAGATGTAGGGCCCTCCATGAGTCTCCTTTTGAACTTTCTCGGCTCCAGTAGCGGTCCAGAGAAGGGGAGTTATAAACTGAGCCGAGAATCCTCTCCTCTCCTATTCCCCCTCAAGGCCTCAGAGCCCAGCCAGTTCTGATAGCTGACCCACTCCCCCATGGGTGTCCTAAGGCTGAGCTGGAATCTGTGAGGGACTGTGGCTTTGGAGGTGGGTACCCAAGTGCATTTGGTCTTTGTTTTTTGAGGGCCTGTAAACTGTGCTGTGGTCTGCTTGCCTGCCCTTGGGAAGTTGACAGATTCCCTCCCACAAGTGGGTTTCCCGGGGACAGCAGCAACACGGCTGTGTAGCCAAGGCTGTCAGGTCCCCTCTAAAAGTGCTGAAGGACACAGTTTTTTGCTTGAGAACCGGCTTCCTTTCCAGTTATGGTTTTCAATTCCACACTTTCGCCAGTTGCGTGGGTGACGTTATATACCTTTCAACGTCGGTTACCCCGTTTGCAGGGACTGAGAGTCCCTTTGCCTACTCTGTGGATTTCTTTTGGGTCTTTCCAGGTTCCGGACTTGGGCTCTTCACACTGTTGCATGAAGGCTTCTGCCCGAGCCTACACCTCCTGGGCAGATGCCCTGGCAGAACACACAGGCAGCTGTGGACTTTGAGCCGGGCCACAGCCGTGAGAAGGGCGTTTCCCAGCACAGACTGCTCTGACCTTTGCAGCATCCCAAATGCAGACGGAATGGAGGGCTTGCCTTAGCGGTTGGGTGTGGGTGGGTTGGGGCAGGAGGTCGAGGGTCCTCCCTGAGATGGTGCATGGCACAGACTGTAACAGATGGTGACTCACCCTGCTCACCGAGCCATAAAGTCAGGGTGATGGCCCCGCACCCGAGCTGTGCTTCCTAGATCTCTCCCTCCCTGCAGCTGACTCAGGTAGCTCTGCCAGAGAGGACAACCCAGGCTGGCTCTGAGCCATCGTATGAGCCCGTACCCCTTACCTGGTTACTGCAGGGGAAACTGAGTCTCAGGTTAGGGGAGTAAGCAGCTGACGCTGTCCCTTGGACCTGGGCCCCTCATTTTACAGAGTGGGGAGTACAGCCTAAATGCAGAGTTTGAGGTATGGCCTGCTAGGCACAGTTCCCAGGAGGTGTTGGCTACTCCTGCCCCGGAGACTGTGGAGACAGATCTAAGAAAGCTGACGTGAGCCTGGTTTGAGTCACATGGCTCTTCCACTGACATCAGAGCTGCTGGTGCCTCTTTCCTCATTGTAACACTTTCCTGCCAGGCTGAGCGAGGGCTGGTGTGTGATTGTGGTGGGATCGAATTGTGATCTACAGGGTGCCTCACGTTCTGCCATAAAAAGATAGGCCTTGGGGACAGGTCTTCCAATTCAAGAGGATGGGTGTTGTAGGGAAGAGACAGCAGCAGTGGGCTGTGACATCCTTCAGGGTATCCTCAAGATCCCAGGATGCACTGGGCTTCAGCCAAAGTGGTGGTTTGTAGGTTTCCCTGAACCCCAGGCACTAACAGTTCAGTCTCCGGCCCCGGGTAGCCTCCTTGCTCAGCCCCTTGCCTAGTGTTCAGCCCCTCACTGCTGCATCTGTCACTAACATTTGCCCTGTGGCCCCGCCCACCCTTGCTCTGCCCCTCATCCCTGGTTCCTTTCCCTCACTCACCCCCCACTAAATTCTGGGGAGCCATAAGGTGATTGCACACTGGCCGGATTGTTATTCTAGGGAAACTGAGTCTTGAGGTTGTGGAGCATCATAACCTAGAGAACTTTTCTCACTCTGGACCAAAGCAGGCAGAGGGAAATCTGGACTCATAGAACAGGAGCCAGGGAAGCACCTCATGCAGTTGCCCTAGGGGCAGGAGTGCGCTGGTAATCACTGTCACCCTCTTGTTAACTAAATAACAGGTATGCAGGTAGGGGGATCCTCCAGAGCAGGGGCTCCCAACCTGCGGGTGGTGACCCCTTTGTGGTTGGAAACTCCTTTTCACAGGAGTTGCCTAAGACCATCAGAAAACTCAGATATTTACATTATGATTCATAACAGTAGCAAGATTACAGTTATGAAGTAGCAATGAAAATAATTTTGTGGTTGGGGGTCACCGCAACACGAGGAACTGTATTAAGGGTTGCAGCATTAGGAAGGTTGAGAACCACTGCTCTAGAGAATTCCTGGTGCCTGGGGCTTCACAGAGCCTTAATCTGCCCGCAGTGGTGTTGCACACTAGTAACCCCGTTCCTGGGGTGGCTGAGGCAGGAGAATCATAGGTGCCAGCCTGGCCTACCTGGGGAAAGCTTGTCTCTAAAACAGTTTAATCTTTGCACCTGCCCCATACTCAGCCTTGAACCCCACCTTCATGCTACCTACCCTTCAGCCCAGCTTAGGCACTCCCCCGTGTGTTCTGTGAAGGCTAGATAGGTCTGTGCGGTGTCTTTCCCCCCACACTGGCGCTCCGTGCAGTCCCTGCCACTGGCTGACCTGATGTTACCACTTTTCCTTAATGTCCTAAACAGTCACATCCCTTGAAATCCCTTTGCCACCTAAGGTGACATGTTAGCAAGTTCCAGGATACCTGGGGAGCAATTGTCCTATCTATAAGGAGGTATTGCCCCCGCTCTACAGATTAGGAAAGTAGAGGCTCCAGACAGGCTATGCAACTTGTTCAGGGGTCCTCAGACATCGGACCTTGGAGGCATAAAGAAACTAAAAACTCTCAGCCCCATCAGACAGCACACGCATCAAGGTCTCACGGCCTTGGCTGGGGACTCTTAAAGTGGAAACCAAGGCCCAGCAGAGGCAGGTGGCCTAACTGAGGTCATGTTGGGTGGGAGCCCAAGTCTCCTGCTGGCTCCTGGATGTCTGAAGTGGGCACTGCTGGCAACTCAGGATGTTGTGACTTTCATCTGTGCAGCCTTGCCCCGGTTTCAAGATTCTGAGGACCAGCTGTAGATGTTAGAGAGTGAGTGGGGATGGTGCGTGCACATGCCTGTGTGTGTGTATGTGCGCGCGCGCACGCGCGTGCGTAAGCGTGCACGTGCGTGTGTGCATGCATGCATATGCCTGTGTGTGTGTGTGCGAGCATGCACATGCCTGTGTGTGTGCGTGTGTGCATGCATGCACATGCCTGTGTGTGTGTACGTGTGCGTGTGCATGTGTGTACGGGTGACGTTCAGTTGGGGCACTGAGATGTTCTGGTGTGGCCAGAGGACTGCCTCCTGAGCTCAGTCTGCTGATGTTGGAGGTGAGTGGGTGGGTGTCCATATGGATATCTTGATACAAGCTTTTCAGGCAGGGAAACTGAGGCCAATCAGATCTCTACAGTGAGGGCCTTTTCTAGGAACCCTATCCCTGGCTTTTGTGCACAGACAGAGTACCAGGGGCCTGGGCTCACTTCCTTCCTCTAAAGCAGGTTCTGGGAGATGTCGGCTGGCATGGAAAACCAGCAGGCTAAATATAGCTGTGGAACTTCCCGGAACGCATTATTCCAAACGTCTGATAAGTAATGTTGAACAGTAGCATCTTCCAGAGAGCTGAGTCCACTCTGCATACCCAGCTGAGTAGGCAGGGGTTCTTTCCAGCCCTCAAGAGGTACCTGAGAGGTACCTGGAGCTCCTAGGGCCTTTGGGGTTCCTGACAGATGTCAGGGGTCAGACATGCCGGTAAGTAGTCCTCAGCCCAGGGTGTCAGGATGGTGGGTCAAGTTGGCACACACATGTTGGAGCTGTTCTCTCTTGGGAGGTGGGGTGGGTCCCAAGGAAGCTGTAGTTCCTGGAATCGGGGGGCTTTCTGTGGAAGTCCTCCATGCCTGCCCCAACCCCAAGCACCTTCACTTTAGCCTTGCCACTGTCTTGTGTGTCTTCCTGAGCAGATGGGAACAGGTTAAGGCCTGAGGGACTCTTTTGTCTGCTGGCAAGGAGACAAGCTGAGGCTATTGGCCGATCCCTTGGCAGAGAACACACAGGAAGGAGACTTTGAGGGAGCCCAGAGTCTCCCTCCATGCTTGGTTGGCATCCCTGGAATAGCCCAGCACAGGCTGGAATCGGAGCTGGGCTTTCTTTATGAAAACCAGGCCTACCATCAAACACCTGTCTTCCTCGCAGGTCTTGCACGGGGCGGGGGAGGCCGAGGCGGGTCTGGAAGCTCCACGTGAGGGCGAGGCTCTAAATGGGACTCAGCTGCCCTGGCCTATTCAGACTGACTGGATAGGTCTACACTCTCTTTTCCTACCCCTCTTCTCTGCAGGAGGGAGGTGGTGGCCCCTACTATACGGTCAGCCTGGGCAACTCTGTACGGAGGGGCAGCTCTGGCCACACTTGCACCTTGCAAGTCTCTAGGGCTCTCTGAAAAGTTGGAGCCCTCTCCTAGGAGCCTATTCCTGGGACGGGTCTGATGGCCGGTCCAAAGTGAGGCGAATCAACACACAACTGGCTGGTTTGGTGGGGTGGGTGGTGGGTGGGGGCAGTGCAGGATGGAGCTTGGGGTGCTCTCACGAAACCCTTCAGGCAGGTCCTCACTGCTGCTGCGTGTACCTGGCCGGTCAGCTTTCCCATAGTCCGAGGCTGCTTTGGTTGGTGTCTAGTGTGCGGTGCGCACCCCCTGGTGGCCATTGCTGGGAGGTGGGTCCTGGAAAGTATGGGGCATGAGGCTTGTTGCCAGATCTCAGAGGCTGGCCAGTCACTAGGTTTTAGGCCCTAGGCTCAGAGGGCTTCCAGACCCAGGATAACTGTGAGATCAGGTGAACATGGAAGAAGACAGATGAACCATGCTTCTCACTTCTTGATGTTGACATAAATCCAAGCAAGTGCAGCCAGAGTGTGTAGACACTTCATTGTTTTGTGTGAAACCAGAAAGATATATCATGGCTACAACGACCTTGGTTGTTGGGTTGTGGGGTGGGACAAGAAGGAAGGCAGGTAGGGAAGAGTCCTGAGCTGTGCAAGGAAGCTGTCTCTGTGGCTGGGCAGTACTATACCACCTACGGTCACAGAGAGGAGCAGGTAGGGACTCTGTCCTGAATATATTGATGTCCCTCGGGCATCTTGGGGTTTATAGGAATGGAGAGGTTGGCTCCCTGCTTTCCACCAAGGCTGGCTTATTGCTACCATCACGATGGGTCTGGGGTTAATCAGAGATGCCTTCTAGTCTTTAGGTCCTTCAGAGGAGGGGCTCATGGTATACAAAGTCCTGTGGTACACAATGCTTGCAGTGGCACTGGCCTTCCAGATGCCTCACTGAAGCCTGCTGGTTCAGAAGGACCATCAGGGAGCCAGTAGAGGAAGACTTGAATCCTAAGACCCGGTAGCCTGTGTTGACTTTTGTCAGCATGGAAATCAGAAATGTCCAAGGAAATACAAATGACAACAGCGTCACTGTCACCCTGAATGCAGGTCAGGAGACAGTCCTGGGGTTCCTGGGGCTCCTGGGGGATGTGAGCAGGTGGGGTTCCCGGAGTTCCTGGGGGTTGACAGCAGGTGGTCAGCCCTGCCTACCATGCAGCAGCCGCCTTGGTTCCTGCAGGCTATAGGTGCTGTGGGACCTGACAGGATGCAGGGCCACCTTCTGGTCAGGCAGCCTGGGGGAGCTGAATTCCAGTTGTTCATGGTCCCCTCCCTCCAAGGCTGGCAGTAGAGGCTCTGACAGCCAGCCTGTCATGTGTGCATGATCACAGACACTTCTTACATGGGTGTCTACTTCAGTTTATAGCTTCGGTGTCGTGTCACTACAGTCATCGAGAGCTGCAGGGATGGCGCACAAAGGGTACGGACAATTCCTGCCTCCTGATAGCTGCATCTTACGCTGGCACCAGGCAGCTGGCATGCATGTTTCTGTTTTCTGCTGCTATAACATGCGTATCGTGGGTGCGGTCCTGTATCCACAGTTACATGAATGTATAGAGGATGATGTTCCTGCTTCCAGCATTCCAGTCCCAGCTGGAAGTAGGCAAGTCCAGTCCAGGCCTCTAGGAAGCCAGACCCCTCCCCTGGGGAAGACTGTGGAGAGGCAGTACCCACACATACATCATTTTTGAGCAGTTAAATTCTCGAGGCAGGAGACAGGATCTCTGTGTGGGAGGAGAACAGAGGAGGAGGAAGAGCATTGAGACAGGGGGATGAACATGTGTAATGTTCAGGGCAGCCCATGCAGGGCTCTACAGAGGAGGAAGAGGCTAAAAGCTCGGTGCTGGTCACTCTGAGTATCCTCCCGCTGTCCTCCCGGAGGTGTAGCTTGAGCTGCCCGCCTGCCCTCAGGACAGGCTCTTCTACGCTGTTGTTCCTTCCTCAAGGGCACTCAGGGGACTCTGGAAGAGACCTTCTGCAAAGGTCTGAATGAAGTCAGCCTATTTTACAGTGAGGCCAACGAAGAAAAGGGGGTTCAAGTCTGCCCACTTCATGCCTGAAACCAGAGCTTCACACGCAGGGAGAAATGGCTTGCATATGGTACCAGGTCAGCGGGTGACAGAGGTGATTTTAGCAGATCGTGTTTTGACTGCCTGGAAGCACAGACTATTTTTCCCTTTTCTTTGAGCACATTTTAAAAAGTTATTTTATGTGTATCAATATTTGACCTGAATGTAAGTATGTTGTATGTGCACCGTGCACGCGCCTGATGCCTGTTGAGGTCAGAAGAAGGCATCGGAACCCCTGGAAATGAAGTCAAAGATGGTTGTGAGCCACCATGTGCTGGAAACTGAAGCCGGATCCTCTGCTAGAGCAACACGTGTTCTTTCTTTCTTTCTTTCTTTCTTTCTTTCTTTCTTTCTTTCTTTCTTAAGTGGTCAGAAACATTAAAACAATGGAATTTTATTTCGATGAAAAACTTGAGATTACAATCATCTAGTAAATGAAGAGCAAACAGTTCATTTTCCTATCCCATAACTCTTAAGAAAAAAGCGTTAGTAAATAAATATCTGAACGGATTAAGGGTAAGGCAGACTGGACAGTAAACCATCTCCTGATGTTCACCCTTCCCGCACATGACTCACTGTAAAGGGGTTCAGGGCTCTGGAGATGAGTGAACCAACATCAGGAGCATTAGATCTCTCCTCGTCACTCAAACAAACTCAAGATAAATATGTTCCTGCTTCTTGTGGGCCAACTACACATACAGTACTAAGGAATACTCTTGTGTTATAATTATGTGCACCACCACTCTAACATGACTGCAACAGCTTTATTTAACCACCATCTATAAAGTGCAACTCTTAATATTCTGCATTTTATCTGGGGCACGATGAGTGAACGTACCCCAGCTGGCAATTCCCATGACTTCCGAAAAGACCGAGGTGTGTGGAAAAGGACTGTCCCCATACAAAGAACCAATTCCACAAACCTACTGGTAAACAATCACATTTATAGAACTGGAACCAGGATGCTAAAGTTGTACTCATTAAAAAAACCATTCAGCTACCTTTGGTCTTTAAAAGCCTGCACTGCAGTACCCTAAACACGTGCATCTCACAATGAAGAGAAGTGGCCTGGCAGTGCAGAATGAGGGGTTACGGCGTCACTGTGAGGAGTAGTAGGCTATGGTTTCAGGAACAGCAGCATCACAGCATTGGATTCTGGGCATCAGGATCAAGGTCATTAATGCCCAAGGCGGGGTGGCTGGGGAGGATCTCCAGCTCATCCACCTGTGGAGTAGGGTGCACGACTACCCGCTGGTCCTGGGGAACATCTGCAGCAGCCACCGCCAGGTTGGTGATAGATTTACTCTTCACACACTGAAAGTCTACATGCCGACTCTTTCCTCCCTCTCCCAGGACATTCGAATAAAGGGTCTTTGGACGTAGTTGTAAATGACTTCGGGGCGACCTCCTGGCCTTTTCTTTACTTTTTCTTTGTAGGTAGGATAGCCTTCGATTCCCAATCTCATCTTCTTAAGACCCCTCTCCTTCAAAACCGATTTGGCCACATCTCTGTTTTCAATGTACTTGAAAAATCTGTATAATTTTGTGCTATAGATAATTTGTGAATCCTCCTCTCCCATCTGTGGTGGACACTCCTCATCCCAATCAACCACATCATCATCTGTGAGCCCCACTATCTGGCACTCTTGTTCCCCACTCTGGGCGCTTGCTACCACGAGAGGGAGGATCACTTCTTCCAGATAAAATCCAAATACGAGCACCATCATTTGATAACTCGTGTGGAAGAGCACTGAGATCTCCACATCAGGACAGCGGATGGTTCCTGTCTTATAGTAATCCAAAATAGCTTGAAACACAGTAGACCCGGTTCCTTCTGCCACCGCATACTCTCCCTTTGCACTGGGACGTGTGAAATTAATTATGTTCTCGGCCGGATCCAAACGTCCTGCCCAACATGGTGTTTGGCTGTGCAGTGAAAGTGGCCGGGTCCACGACAAATCTGGTGCGTCTACTCTCAGTGTCCCATGCTCAGATGTCCTGGCACTCTGAGCTCCTTCTCCCCAGATGTCTTACTCAGATGTCTGAGCTCGACGGACTGCTGCTTCTGCTGCGGCTCCCAGCACGGCTCAAGGAGCCATTCGGGGATGTTCAACATGGTGCTGTCGTGTTGGTGAAGTCCCATTTCGAATACAAGGAGTAAGCTGAGACTCGAGACTGGTCCCCTGACCTTCGTCTATCATCTCTTGATCGCTCGTGTCCCCCACTAGCACCATTCAGACTCACTTTAGTGTGGTCGACTCCTCCCTTAGCAACATGGGAGGCAGCGCCAGTTAGACATGTAAGTGTTCCATTTCCTTCTCCCTCATAGAGGTCCAGCCTGCTCAGATAAACTGCCCTGTTGTGATGCGCCCTCTTTGGGGTTGTCGCCACGATCCTCCTGCCTCAGAACTGTGTGCGATCATAGGTGTGCTCCATCGTGCTGCCAGGTAGATCACATCCTGCAGTTCAGCCAGACCCCTTTGGTGCCTGCATTTTTACAAAGGTACTCTTTAGGAAAATTAATGTAAGCATTTCCATTTTCAGTTATGAAGGAGTGTCGTGAGAAATATTGCTAGCTATGTGGACTTTCTTGAGATGTAGTTCAAGAGGGTCCTGGGCCCCTGAACCTGGACTGCAGTGATGTTTAGAACAAGAAGTCTCACAGCAGTGGCCCACAGTGTCCCTGAATTCATAATGGAGTGTTTGCTCTGTGGCCAGGAGGAGGCTGGCGGCTGAAATATTCCTGGTGCCAGTGTATCATTTCACCAACAGGGGGCAGCCTGAGACATGCCACTGAAGGCGTCAGTGCACACTATGTGATGTGTCCTGTGTGTGTGCGTCTATGTCGGTGTATTTACTGCCAGTGGTATGAGTGTATCTCCTTATGCCTGAAGCTGGGATCCAGAAGCTCCAGCCCTCCTAAAAGCTGACCTGTGACATGACACGCAGGGCTTCCCGGCTTCCACATTCTAGGGCCAGAAACTTTTCTTTTCTTTTCTTTTCTTTTCTTTTCTTTTCTTTTCTTTTCTTTTCTTTTCTTTTCTTTTAGATTCTGGGTGACCCATGTGCCTTTGCTCAGTGTCTGAAACTGTTCAGAGATCCAGGGGGCTTTGTGACCAGGGACCTGGGGGTTCTGTGGAGCTGGGACCAGGGTGTGTATGCCAGGGGACCATGGACCCAGCAACCCATGAGCTCTCAGAACATCTGCGCCATCTTGATGAGTGCTGAGCCTTTCCCTATACCCTCAGGACC
This sequence comes from Alexandromys fortis, assembly GCF_014885135.2. NCBI lineage: Eukaryota > Metazoa > Chordata > Mammalia > Rodentia > Cricetidae > Alexandromys > Alexandromys fortis. Next base: position 7,969,479 of record NW_026067960.1, read on the forward strand.
CTCACCACTCCAGGTGCTGTTCACATTCACAGATATGCCCCAGTGAGAGCCCCAAGGGTGAGGCTCGGGACACAGGCAGCCCCAGGACCTCTAAGTAAGTACGGCAGGCAGAGTCACCTGCTGTTCCCGTGACTATCACCTGGTCTGGGTAGGGTCTCCAGTGTTTGTGGTAGGACCAGGGCAAGGTGCAGGGTGCTGGGCTGTCATGGGAGACAGTGGTCTGGCAGGAGGTGCCCAGCAGGGTCAGTTCTCCTACGCAGAGTTGTGGAGCATGGGCAGGTTCAGGTTCTCAGCTCTTGCAGGGTGCAGAGAGCTCAGGGCCTCCGGTACACTGTTGCTGAACCTTCCTTAGAGGATGAACAGAGGGTGAGGATCTGCAGGCTCCCACAGTTCCCACCTTCATTTTCCTGAGACCCCTTTGGCTGTCCTCTCCTCTGGTGGCTGACCTCCTGCTTCCTGCTTCCCAACGCTGCCGGGAGCCTTGGCTATACACTGCATACCCTGACTCCTGATCATACCCCCTAGGAACCTGGTTGTCTGGTCTCCTGTTGGTTCTCTGATAACCTCCTGACTTCTGAGGATATGCAAGGATGTGTATGGACCAGCAGCCTTGCTCCTGGGGACCAAGTATGGGCAGCGCTAGGTTGGCCTGTTTGGGAACGTACTAAGGTGTGCCCTGGTCCCAGGATAGACCCTATGCTGGGTGAGACGGACAGTGACTACTGTAGCTGACTCATGCCCCTTAGACACTTTTATAGTTAAACATTTTTCAGTTAAAATTCAGAAACCACCAGGCCCTCTGAATGTGAGAATCTGTCAGGTGCTGTCCGATGCCACAGGCTGCCCTGTCTGTAGAGGGCAAGGGGTGTTTTTGCTGAGTTTCCCAGGGTCTGCATTCCGGCCACCCACTTGACAGGTGACTCCTTGTTATCAGAAATGGCAGAACTGAATCCTGGACAGCACGGAGGGAATTTGTTACTAGGGACTCTCTGTGGTCTTGTCACACGGTGTCCCTTTCCTCTGGACTGGTCAACTCCCAGATGTCCTGTTTATCTCCTTCCCATCCCTCTCAACCTGTCACCTTATCAGAGACCTCTCAGGCTCTGGATGGAGGCTGCGATCTTATCAGCAGACCCTGTGGGTCCCCTGCATGCTGTCCCCTGATACCAGAGGTGTCAGTTGTCAGGCAGAAGATGCAGACAGTGTGATCCAGGACATAATGGGAATGGGGGTTTGGTGGGGACAGTGGGCTGTGTCTTGTCCACTGGCTCCCGGCCTGGGCTTTTTGGTGGGTGGTCTGACTGGGAGACTAGATAAGACAGCTTGATGAGCTAAGCATTCTCAGGGTCAGGAGGGGCCTTGTGGGAGGAGTGAACGAGTGAGAATGAGGTGCCCGCTGCTTTCCTCTTGGGCAGCTCTGGGGGGCACTGGCCATGTGGATTTGAGTAGGTTCCTGGGTCCAGAGAGGCACAGAACCAAGAGAAACCTTGGGCAATAAGGTTCCATGTCCTCGAGCTAGGGTAGTGCCTCCTTGTCCCACACAGTGACCGCATCATGGAAAAACGTGGGGTCCTGGGGCATCTGTCCTTTCCATTCCTTTGTCATCTCCAGACTCCCTCAGGTCTTTACGCTGTCTCAGGGCTTCCCGCTGCCCACCCCACACTGCTAGCCTGGAGGTTCTGCTGTTCTCTGCACCCAGGAGTGAGACCCCCCCAACCAGGTCAACTTGGAAGCACTGGGACCGAGAAGACCCTTAAGGGATTTGTCATTTTGGCCTTCACTTAGCAGGCAGGAGACAGGCCAAGAAAAAAGGGGGCCAGTTCTTCTTCTCTTTAGGCGTCTTTCCAACACCATGGCCATGACCTGCACCATAATCTTCACACCATTATCACCACCATCATCTTCACCACCACCTACACAATCATCACCACCATCTTTACCATAACCATTATCAGCATGGTTACCGTCGTTATTACCATTATCACCACCATCATCACCGTCCCATCATCTCTGCAAACCCCCCTCCAGCACCACAAGGAATGGGCTGTGGCCTCTTTCTGTCCCTGCTGTCTGTGGCCTTTCAGTGTTTGAACAGTGACAAGCAGAGCCCAGGGTTGGTTCTGGAAGGAAAGTCATATCCATCTTACCCTACAGTTCATGGTTCTTTCTGGAACCCCTCTAAAGTCCCGCTTCCCTGAGAGTGTGTTTTCCAGTCAGTACCTGCTGTGGGTCAAAGGCTGGGGCTGTGTCCCTCTTACTAAGCAGCAGTTGCATTTTCTTTTCCCTTGGTCACTGGTGGGGGCTCAGGCATCTCTTCCTTATGTGGCCCCTGGTCTTATTTTGCTGATGCTTTGGGCTCTCTGGTCTACATCTGCTAACTGAGCACCGATTGTTCTGGTTGCCTGGTGGGCTGAGCATCACCCACTACCATTTGGACTTGCTGGGCCCTCTGGCACTAGAGTTCTTTGTCCGTAAGTATTGAGGAGACACTTTATGCTCTGGGGTCTTCATGTCCAGCAGGGTGGCACACTGATCCAATGGCCCCAAAGAGGGTAAGGCTGTGGGAAACTGAGACCCTCTTTAGAAATAAGAATGACAGACACAGGTGACTGCGGCACCAGAGGACTCTGAGTTCCTCCCCAAGCGAGGCAGCTTGCTTGGGGGTGGACATTGGAGCCCTGCTCTGAGTATCCACAGAGGGCTATGCGAGTATTATGGAAAAGGCCACGAGCTCCACACCAGGTCTGGTAAGGGCTGAAAGGCTCTTGAACAGGTGACACTGGAGTTCTCTGGCGCACACTGAGGGTGGAGCCAAAGCGTTCCTTTCCATAGGCTGTGTGAGGCACGGCGCATCAGGCCAGATCCTGTCCCCTTTCTCAGCCTAGGAAGTTTACTACACTGGCTGAAGCTCCATCAGTCTGTAGGTCATATGAGAACCTCTTGACAAAGCGATTTCCAGGCCAAGCCTAGCCGCGTTCCAGCCGGTGGCCGCACTCTTGGTGCCAGCAAACTCCACAGGATGAGGGAGCTGCAGGTGAGGGCAGTTCACCTCCACAGCATGCTTCTGCTTCTGCTGGAGGGGGCTGAGCAAACCAGGCTTCTGCAGAAGCTGCACACTGGATGGATGTTCCCACATGTACCAGAGTGGCCAGGGGATGGGACTTGTACTTCTGTCAGGGCACACGTGGGTCAGAGGACCCAGCAGGTCCACACGAGCAGGTAGGTGGTGCTGATTCCTGACCAGCCCTCCACCCTGACTTGGCCCAGTGAGGCCACTGAACATGAAGACCCCACACCCCTGCCAGCTGACTTGACAGCCTTCCTTCCCCCAGTTGGTTCCAATTCATGCTGATTTGGCCCCAGATCAGCGTTCAGTGCGTCTTTTCTCTTGAGAGAACACAGCCCTAGTAGGGCACAGTCCCAGCAGTGACCCACATATGACAAGGGAGGGTGAGAACACAGGCGTTCAGGAATGCGCAGGGTGTACGCGGTAGACTCAGAGGCCAGAGGTAAGAATCAGAGAAGTGTGTGCAGTGTCCTCAAAAGGACAGCTAGTGAAGACACTGTCAAAAGTCACTGTTGGCCCAAAAGTCCAAGGAAAGGAGCCTTTGTCATTTGTCCTGTAGACAGAAGGCAGAAAGAAACCACGTCTCTATCCTGAAATAGGACCTAGCTGTCCTCTGGGATGCAGAGACACTCTCAGCAGAGAGCCAAAAGGCCCCTTAACCAGTACTAACAACCTGCCGCTCCCATGCCCTCGCCAGACACTGCTGATATACATGGCTCTCCACTGGTAAGCTCAAAAGTGGCCCCAGGGTCCTCTGGACACAAGTGACCAAGGAACTGATGTGTGAGCCAGATATACCAGGCTTCTGCTAAAACATTTTTCCAAAGCAGGCCAGACCTGCCCCAAGGGGGGTGAACTCTAGTCTGTCCCTTTCCTTGTGTCCCTCTTTCCTCCCTTTCCCATCTGTGTGGTCTACGACAAGGCCTGGGCACATGGGCATGTCTTCTTCCTAAGATTTCCTTGGCTGGACACTTCTCTATTGCTGGTCTGGAGAGAAAACTGGCCCAGATCCTATCTGTGTTTATCTTGCACCTCCAGCCTTGCGTTCCAACCCTGGTCCTCGAGCGTTTTGGCTGCTCCTTCAAGGTCAAGCCTCAGCCTCCCTGTGTTGGAGACTGGGCATTGTTCTTCTAGGAAATGGTGTCCTTTGGTCCTTCTGGTGGTCTAAGGCCGTTCTCCCAGAGACACATCTGATAGGGCTGCAGCAACCAGGATGGGAGCAGACTGCACACACACACGCTTCTGTGCTCTCTGGAGGTTCTCTGAACGGGTCCTCTGGCTCACAGGTGTGCACAAGTGTATCTTTCTACCTGCTTTCCTGGAGGGCTAGGGCAGGAAGTGAGCATACCTGGCTCCAATTCCTACCTGAGCTGTGTAAGCCAGAGGCTGTCTTGGCAGCCTTCAGGACTAGGTCCTGGCCTGAGGTTCTAGTACCTTCTATGGTACCTGTCCTGCTCCCTGTGTGCCTGGTGACTTCACGGTGTACCCTCTCTCCTTGGCCACACTGCCTTCCATACAGAGTCCTGTGGGCTCCACCTGGCTGCTTCCAGCTCCCACATTTTGTTCGGAGAGCTCCTTCCTGTGCTGGCTGCAGAGCCAGAGCTGCAGGGCTGGTGCAGTACCTGGAGGCTGGCCTAGCCTGTCGGTCACCCTGGGCTCAGCGTTGCTGAGACTGCAACCGTCCTAGTCTTCTTTGCCAAGGGAAATCTGGCACTTCTTTGCCTCAGTGGGGGAGCTGTCCCCGCCTGAGCCTCTCAGGGCCAGTCCTTCCTGGTCTCCACTCCAATTTATAAGTCCACTTCCAAGATAGTCAGCCTCCTCCTTCCTCCCCTCTCACCTTCCTCGCTTTGGCTGTGCTCCCTCCCTGTGTTCCTCTTTACACCTCCTACCCTCTTTCAGCTGCCCCTGATTTCCCTTTGGGGGTCACACCAAGGGCTGCACCTTTGCTCTTGGACAATGAGCCGCTCCCCTCAGCTGGCTTCCTAACAGCAGTGGCAAGGGTGGGTGGGGCAGAGCTCTCAGAGGACAGCCAGAGGTGGGATCAGGAGTAACACTCCGTCCACAGCTTTGGGGATGTCTGCACAAGACCGTGATCACTCTTTAACGTGATAGGACCAGCAGTCGCCAGGACCTCTGGGCATTCTGACGGCTCCACAAATGGCCAGAGGATGGCAGTGAGTAACAGTAGCTCCTGGGGACAGCTGGAAGCACATTTCAGAAGGGCCAGTTCTTACGTGGCAGCTGCTGTCCGTAAGATGAGCAATGTGGACACTGAATCACACTCGTGCCAGAGACACCCCTGTGGCCTGACGGCCTTCCACACACGTGGGAAAATTGGCACTTCTCTACCTCGGTGGGGGAGCTCTCAACGGCAGAGGCCTCTCAAGACTGGCTCTTCCTGGTCTCCTCTCAGCTTCATGGCTCCACCTCCAGGGCACTGAGCTTTCTCCCTTTCTTTCTCTCCAGTTTGGGCCCTGCTTCCAACAAAGCACCGGAATGCTCCATTGAGTATAGCTGTGCGAAACAGCTTCTGTTAGAGCATGCATTCCTGGGACGTGGTCTCTCTCTCTCTCTCTCTCTCTCTCTCTGTATTGTATGTGCACACGTGTGTAGGGGCATGTGGTCGCCAGAGTCAACCTTGAGTTTCACACCTCAAGACAGCTGTCCACCTTGTTTTTTGAGACAGGGCTTCATGATTAGTTTAGGTGGGTTGGCCAGTGAATTCTGAATATCTACTTGTCTCTATGCCCTAGTGCTGAGATTACAAGGGTGCATCACTATGCCAAGCCTTTTTTTTTTTAAAGATTTATTTATTATGTATACAGTGTTCTGTTTGCATGTATGCCTGTAGGCCAGAAGATCTTATTACAGATGGTTGTGAGCCTCCATGTGGTTGCTGGGAATTGAACTCAGGACCTCTGGAAGGGCAGCCAGTGCTTTTAACTGCTCCTGTCCCCATGCCGAGCTTTTTACATGGGTTCTGGGGATCAAATAGGGGGCTCCACGGTTGTACCACAAACATTTTGCCACTCCAGACATCTGTGAGTTGGTTAATCTTGATTGCATAGTTGATTGGATTGAGAAAAGCCTAGGCGGTTAGTGGAGCACACTTCTGGGCATGTCTGTGGGGGTGTTTCTGGAGGGGACTAAGTGGGCAACATTTGCTCTGAATGTGGGTCGTACCTTCTCATAGGCAGGGTGTCAGAGGGAACAGAGAGGGGGAAGGAAGAAACCCACCGTGGTAAGCATGCTTTCTCTGCTTTTCAGCTGCTGAGAGTGCACAACCCTTCCACCGTCAAGATCTGCTTCACCTTTGGTCAAAGTAATGGAGGCTGAGCATGGATTACAACCTCTGAAAGAAATCAGGCTGGGCATTGTGACTCATGCCGTTGGTCCCAGCACTCAGAAGGCAGAAGCAGGAGGATATCTGTGAGTTTAAGGCCGGATTGGTCTACACAGAGAGAGTTCCAGGACAGCCAGGACTACATAGAGAGACCCTGTCTCAAAAACCAGAAACCAAACCAAACCAAACCAAACCAAAACAAAAAACCCCCAATCCCAGAAAAACAAGAGCTGAAATAAACTTTTTCTTCTTTTATGTTGTTTCTCCTGGGTACTTGTCACAGCGCTAAAAGTCTGATCAGCCCTCTTTACCTGGATGTGTTCCCCCAATCGGAAGATACCAGAATGGTAAGTGTGGCTCCAGGAGATGTGGTCACAGAGATGGCCCTAGAGGACCTGCAGGAGTCTGACAAGCAGCAATGCCCTGGCCACCTGTACCTGCTACAGACTTTATCACTGGGAGATATTGGTGGGCCTAGCAGTAGCCGAGTATAAGGACCCAGTTTTAGGGAACAATTGCATCCGGCCTTTGTGGAGAGCCTCAAGGCCAGCCTGGGCCGCTGGACTCTCGATGACTGGGTTCCTGTTGAATTCTGACCTTGGCCCACACCCAGGGGGCCTTTTCCACCTGAGCACCAAGGTTCTGTTTTTCCTGGGGTGTCATATGATAAGACCATCCGGGACCCCATGCTGGGTGTTCAGAAGCCTCTGGAGTGCTTTCTGTTCCAGGCTGGAAGTCCTCTGTGCTAACCTCTTCCCTAATCCCAGCTCAGTAACCCACCCCCCGCCCAAGCCTTGCACCTGTCCGTTCATGGTCTTTAAATAGCTGTGATCAAATGCCCTGTTCCTCCCTCCTCCTCCAAGGCCAACACAGACTTCCCAAAAAAGCCACTGCTTTCCTCTGGCCCTGGGTAGGCCAATGGGCCCTGGGTATAGGAAAACAGCCAGAGGACACTTGGCATGGCAGGACAGCTGGGGTGCCCGGGTCTGCTTTTGGTGACCTTGAGGGGCACAGAGAGGCTTGGCTTAGCCTTAAGGCTCCTGCAGCAATGAGGCAGTGGGCAGTAGCTCCCACCCACAGACCTCCTGAAGGCTGCACCTGTTTAACCCCCTGTGCACAGTTGGGAGGTGTGGCTGCTGTGGATGTCAGCACCTGTTTTCAGTCCCTCCGGCTTGGGGCTGGGCTTGGCTATGCCGGACTTATTTCACTAGCCTGCAGAGGCTCGTCCAGTGGAATGACAGCCGACTGAGGTCTCTGCCTGGTGCTACCCTCCCAGCTCTCTGCCTGGCTATTTTTATCCTGAGGGTGGGAAATGCATTTCTCCAGGAAGCCCACCACCTCCTGGATCAATCATTGCAGCTGCATGGTGAGCCAGGCTGTGCCGGCCACTCTACTGACTGCTGCTGCTGAGGACAGTAACTGAAACCCATCAGCTGACTGGACAGGATAAATCTGGGACCTCAACAACTGCAGCCCAAGCTCAGCTCTGGTTACGACCCCCCTTTCTCTACCCCTTGCTGGTCTTAATAGAACTGTGAAGTCACTCTGGTGCCCACTTGGGGGAAATGGCTGAGCAGAACTTGGGTTCTGGGCCCCAGCAATGGGGCATGTGGCCAGAGGAGTATTGAGTCCCTGGCTTTACTCCTGACAGGCGATGGAGCTTCCTTCTGGTGGGGGTGCCCTGGTGCATTCAACCGGGGGCTTCAGCTGAAGCCATGGCCCTCTCTAGTTGCCTGCAAAATGTCCTGGGTTTGAGCCCTGGTAGATTTCCAGGTATTAACAAGAGCTTCTAGCAGAACATCAAAAGGGTCCTGGAGCTAAAAGAAGGGACAGGCCTTAGGTTCAAGGCAACACCACACAGTGCCTCACCTCCTGCGTCATAACTGAGTGCTCCCATCACCCCTGAGAGGTCCTCCATGACCACTTGTCCCAGACACCCACCCTCCTCCCCTTCTTCTCTTGTCTACCATGTGTCACACAGATAGACTTTGTATCGGAGGTTTATCTGCCTGTGGTTTGCCTTCTCCCAGCAGCAGGAGACCCTGACCTTGGTATGTGATGCTGGAGCAGGGAGAAGTACCAAGAAGATGATGGCTGAAGAACATTCCAGAAGGAGAAGGCCTGGTGTGCCAGTCGAGACAGGCTGGGTTATACCTCGGTAACAACCATGTCCACATCATGTCCAAGTGGCTTTAGGCAGCACAGATCCAATTTTCCTGGTGTTGCACCTGCATCTGGAATCCTGTGGTCATTCTGGCAGGCAGGGGTGTGGCGTTTTTGGTCTGTCTTACATTTGTAAAGATCAAGGGCCCTTGCCATTTCCTCAGTCAGATCCAGTCTCAAGCCACAGCTGCAGAATACGGTTCCCAGGGACGGGAGTCATGTTGGGAATATCTGGAGAGGCTCAGTCGGCCCAAAGGGCCTGGGTGAGAGCTGGGTGCAGGAGGCACAGGCGACTTCTCTGCCTCGCCTGGCATTGTGTGGTGATGTCTCTCCATGGAGGCAGACAGAAGGAGGAAGAAGGACAGGCCCCAAGCCCAAGCCCCTTGAGACTTGCCAAGAAGCTGGTTTAGCCCTTTGTGATCCTCTGAGGCTTCTTGAGGGGAGACAGAGTTGGAGCGTAGGTAAAGCACCCAAAGCCTTTTTGGGGTGTTGCTTTGTAACATGGTTTCATATTATTATCTAACCCAGAGGAACTCAGCGCCTCAGTTAGCTTCATGGGAGAACAGACAAATTCTGGTCTTCTGGGAAAGACAGATGCATTCATTTTGTGACATCACTTTTGCTTTGAGAGAGGATCTCATGTACCCCTGATGGGCCTGTCCTATAGGAGAGGCTTCCTTGAACTCCTCATCTTCTGGCCTTTGTCCCTAAGTGTTGGGATGACAACTGTGCACACTGTGCCTGGTTCGACATCATTTTTAAAAGACAGACTCTGAGCCATTAAGGACCACGGCTTTCTCGTGAAGGAATTGGTGGGTTTACGGGGAAGGACAGAAAGGAGGGATGGAAGGTTCATGGAGCACTGGTTTGGGGGCGTCAGCCTTCCAGTCTCAGGGTCCTTGGGCCAGCTGGAGGCAGTGGTCACCGTGTTTGGCCTTTGCTCTGACGGTGTGAAGCTGTGTCCAGGGGAAGAATGCTTGGGGTCAGCCTGAGAGAGCAGGCGGGCTGGCATCTCTTGGCCAGGCCTGTATTCCACAGTGTAAAGGGATTCAGACATGTTCCTAGCCTTCCTCACACCTCTTGAGAGCCATCTCTAAGAGACCATTTTCTCTCTCTTAGGGGATTGCGTGTGTGTGGGAACTGGATCATCTTTGGTGGTGTGAGAGGTGTTGGTGACTTGACCACTGAGGAAAGCAAAGGTCGCCATGGGGTAAGGGACTCCCTTCCATACCGTCTAGTGCTGTTAGACCGTAAACCCTATTTGTGTGTTGACACTGAAGAAAGTGAAAATGACAACTTATCAAGAGTAATAAGGGAATGCTCATCGTAACAGTGCCAGCTCTGGGAGCAGATGGTCCTCTCCGGTCAGGGACCAGATCCTAACCAGGGTCTGAATGTAAAGAATGTCTTCCTCAGGTTTCCATGGACTTAGCCCTCCGACTAAACAAAAGAAATATCCTGGGTTGGTCCCCAGTGTGCCTGGATCATGAAGCTTCAGGGTGTGTTGCTCTCTGTGGGAAAAGTCTTCAAGCCAGAGCCAGGGGATTTGGATTTCACGTGCTGGGCGGTGCCGTATACACATAGTGCTTGGTCCCACAGCCGTCCCTAAGAAATCCAGCCACTGGTCCCCAGAGACCCACGTGGCAGTAGCTATGAAGAGACGTTTGGTGCTCCAGCCGTGTCATTAGCCACTGTCTAGGAGTCTATGTTGTTGGGGGGACCCCTTACTGGTTGGCACAGCTCCTAGGACACCAGTGAGGCTTGGCTTTTGAGAAAAACCAAAGCCACAGGCTCAGAGGTGGGGTCAAGCCAGCTCTTCCAGTAGCTTCAGAATGCAGGCTGGGACGGAATTACGCAGATAAGTCAAACCAGCAGGCAAACAGACCCCTAACTCCTCCTGGTGCCCACACTAGCAGGACAGGGGACCCTGGAGCAGGTTAGGCCAGGGGGTACAGACTTCCAGCACCGAGTTTCAGGCTGTGACACGCAGGGTCCCCGGGGTCTGAAAGAAGAGCCCGGCTTAGGGCTGTTAGCCAGGCCTGCCCACCACAACTAAGCTCCCCAGGTTGCAGCCCTAGCCACTGATTCCAAGGTTCTGTTATTGCCACGTGTGGCCCAGCGTTTCAGTGGGTGCTAACTGAGCAAGGATGTGATTATGGTCATGCATAGACTTTCTCCAGTTTCTGAGGTTGAGAGAGCTTAGCACATCTGTTTTACCACCGTTTCAGGTGAAGTCATCTGCCCCACCCTGGCCTGGGACCCTCCGTGGAGCATTCAGTGAGCTGGGGTGTGATTGGTGGGACATTCAGTGAAGCTGGAGTGTGATTGGTGGAACATTCATTGAGCTGGGGTGTGATTGGTGGAGCATTCAGTGAGCTGGGCTGTGATCAATCTTCACAGATTCATTTGTCCTCAACACAAAGGTCTAGACCTATTCCTTAGAGCTGGGGATGGGACTGCAGCCAACCCATGGGGTGGACAGGCCTCAAGGGCCTGTGGTCCCTTAAATCAGGTACCCATGGGTCCCCATTATGTGTCTGGTCTTACGTGGGGCCTGCAGGGACCACAGTGGGTGCAGAGCTTCAGAGGCCAGCAGCAAATGAAGTGAAGGAGAACTTTAGAGGGGACGGGGGCAGCTGTCTCCACAGCTCCAGCCCATCCCTGTCCCTCTGCTCTGTGCTTCTGCCTTCCTAGCAAGACAGCCCTGGTTTCTGCACAGAGGAGTGGGCTGTAACTCTAGAGGCTGTGAACTTGGTCCCTGTGGGCCAGGCAGGCAGTATCAAGGAAAGAGCAGCCTGTCCAGGGCCTGCTGTGGTGCTGTGATCCATTGGTGAGGCTGGTGTGGTATGAAGAACTGTGGTGTACAGGAGTGGGTAGGGAGAGCAGAGGTAATGCCTGGGATGTTGGGAGCTGCCCCTGGGTGGGAGCTAGCCCCTGGGTTCTGCTGGGGATGTTGGGAGCTAGCCCCTGGGTTCCAGCCCCTGCACCACTTGAGCGCTGTGTCCTGATCTGCAAATGGTGCTAGTGACTGGGAGGCTGAGCAGTTGGTGTCATTTCTCCGGTCTTATTTCTCTTTCTTTTTCCTCCTGCCCCAGCCTTTGTCCTATCCTGTCCCATTCTCTGTCTTTCCTTCCCAGGACACCCCAATCCCTAGCTTGCTCCTCTCGCCCCTCATGCCTGTTAATAGGAATCTTATTTCTCCCCTCCAGCACGCGCTCCTAGTGTGGACACTCCCTTGGGATCTCTAGACTGGATCCCTGTTTGCCCTTTCCCCGGGGCTGTACTCTAGACCCTGAAGAAACCATACCTCCCCCATTTCTATGAGAATGTAACACATTCTGCCCCAGGTTCCCTAGGCCACTAGCCAAGAAGGTCTCCTCAGGACTGCAAGACGTGGGTGTCCTGTGGGACACCCTGCAGGGGGACACAGGAGCTTCCTAGGGCAGCTGTACACTCAGCTGCCAAAGGAGGGGACATAGGGATCTAAGGATCCCTGGCCAATGGACTGGCCCTCAGCTGCCAATGTCTGCTCAGGAGAGAGATGCCATTCCTAGCTCAGACCCCAACAGCTGTGCCCAAGGGTCCACTAATCACAGACACCAGGGTGGGGACAAGGCCACCCTGTTATTTCTTAGCTCATAGGTCCCCACTGTATTCTCCTTCATGTGTCTTGGACGCCCGCACATCCAATGTTTCCGTTCCATGATTCCTGAAAACTGTGTTCAAGGGTTGATTATATTGAAGACCCTGGGCTGGACCAGGAGAAGGCGTTGGGTAGCTTCATGACTTTCAGGAGCTCATGGCCACGTCACAGTTGCTCTCTCACCTTAGAGTGTGCGTCTGCTGGCTTAGCAAGGTTAGGACTCTTCTCAGTGATCCTAAAAAAGACCAAGCCCTCCAAAAATATTTGTACAGAGCACATGTCAGTCCTAAGAGGACCTCAGAGAAGGTGTGGCTGGGCTGTACGGTCATCACGTCCTTTTAGGGGCTGCATACTTCTGTTTGAAGTTTCTGGGTTCTCCTGAGGGTCTAGTATTTGGATCACAAGTACAGATTTTTTCTAGTTCTTCTCATCTGAGCCTGCAAAGCCAGGGAAGAAAGATTTTCCTGTTTAGGCCCAGGGCCTCTCTGTTGAGGGGGTGACGTTGGGGCCTGATGGGCATGTCAAATGCCAGTCTCAGGCCAGGTCCACTCAAAAGACCCAAAAGTTTCTGCCTCCCAGGCAGGCTCTGGTTTGTCCTCATAGAAGCCTGAGCCTGGAGGACCCAGTCTGAGTCTCAAGGAAACAGGAGGTGGGGGATGGGGGCGCCATATCTGGGCTCCACCTGCTGTGGTTGCTCAAATGCTTCTGGGATCAAGGGTCCTAAGATAGCTGTCCTGGCCCCATCCCCAGCAGGAATGTCCCTGGGGGAGCTGGCAGCTTTGAGGAGGCCTGCCCTTGTGTGGGCAGGCCAGCTTCAACAGTGCTGTAGCTGAGTCACCCAGAAGGGGCTCAGCCACCTGCTCTCGAGGGCAGCCGCTTCGCCTTGTAGGGAGGATGTGAGGCCCAGCACATGTGACGCTTCTGGCCTGGGATGGCTCCCCGTCTCAGGGTCTCTGGCATGACCAGTGTGACCCCCCTTCTATCTACCCACTCACTCACTCACCAAACATTCGGTGAGCCCTTCTAACAGCTTGGATCCCCAGGAGTTAGTGTTGGGGGCTGAGATGTGTGTGGTTTAGTGACAGAGAGCTTACCTAGCATTCATGAGGCCTTGGATCATATCTTAAGCAACACACATGCACACACACACACACACACACACACACACACACACACACGTAACCGTCCTCCTATGCACATATCCTGGGAAGGAAGGCAAAAAGGTACATACTACCACATGTTCCAAGCAGCATGGCAGGGCAGAACACCAAAGCCCCCAGAGCCCTCATGAGAAAGTACCCACACGTGGGCAGGGAAGGCTTCCTGAACGCAGTCAGTTACACCAGGCTGGAAGGGGCATAGGTATTTGAGGGCAACTTGTTATCTTTACACACAGTCTATCCAACCTTTGGACCCTGCCCACTGGGGTCCCCTCAGGGGTTTTGGTAAACAGACAGCTTGCCTCCTGTGTGAAGGCGGGGAAGGCTGGTCTGTCCTCCCTATCCCCATACCATCCCCTGTTCCATTTTCCACCCCTGGTGGCTGGAGCTGAACCACAAGCTTGTGTGGTGCTTAGAACATAACTACTTTGGATGCTGAACCCAGAGGAGCAAAGCCAGCTGGGGAATTGATCTTGGTGCCGGTTGGTGAGGCATTGCTGTCCCAGGGGCAACACCTTAACTGTATCAATGGAGTGCTAAATGGTCTCATGCCTCCCGCACAGGTCCCCAGTGTCCGCTGCCAAATCCATGCCTCTCAGATTCTCAGGAGCCTCGTGATACAGCAGAGAGGTTCCAAAGGTTGTCCCCCTGTGGCTGGGTGCTCAGCATCTCTAAGCAGTTCTGTACTCTCTCTGAACCTTGGGCCAAGGTCACAAGGTCCTCAACTCTACCAGGAGGGCCCTGAGGTTAGGGATTCACCTGGAGAGTCTCTCAGGTTCAGGACTCCAAGTCCCAGCCTCTTCCCCTTCATGGTATCAGAGCCTCAAGGATCCTTGGGGTCCCTGCTCCTGGTACAGCATTGGCTTGGGGTAGGACACCTCGGGACCCAGGGCCCTCAGCTCACAAACATACCATGTCCGGGCGCCCACTCACAGAGAAGGGTCTTCAGAACCCTATGAAACCCTGTGGGAAATCTGCCGACTTGCCCATCATACTTCTGGCTTAGCCCTGGGGCAAGGGACAAAATGGCACTCTTAGGAGTAACAGTGAGGGATGACATGCTATGTGGCCCTAAGTCTCTGGCCAGGTGCCTCTCCTGCCCTGCCTTTTCTCGAAAGCCCCTGGAACTGCATAGTGACTCATGGCATGCTGGGAAGGAAGGGTTCCTTACCCCCCCAACCCCCACATCAGCTGGGTTCGGGTATTGGGCTGAGGCAGGAATCAGGGAATCAGGTGCTAGTGAAGTAACAATCTTTTTTTTTTCTTTCCCCGAAAAAAAATACCAGAGGAAACCCGTTGTATTCTCTTAAGAAAGTAAGTCACTGAAGTTTATTTTTAGCTACTGCAGAATTTCATTGATTTTCTACAACAAGACCAAGATTCTCAATAAAAATAAGCTCAACAAGGAGACGCCTCTCCCCAGTACACTCTTACTGTTCAGATGGGTGAGTTGTGAAAGTGTCTTGGATATTCTAAGAGAGACTTTAAAAATATATAGGGCTGGAGAGCTGGCTCAGTGTTTAAAGAGCACTGGCTGCTCTTCCAGAGGACCCAGGTTCAATACACAGCACCCACATGGCAACTCACAACTGCCTGTGACTTCAGTTCTAGGGGATCTGAGACCCTCACACAGATATATAGGCAGGCAAAATACCAGTGATTATAAAATTTAAAAAAAAAACAGTAACAAAAATATATCCCTACCCAAACAATGAGAGAGCAAGTGCTCCCGTGGCTCCCACGTCCCCAGAAGACAGAGGCCCTAGGCTTGCTATAGAGCAGGTAGATTCAGCCTCTCGATTTGCATGCTTGTTTCTGGACAATGGGCAATTGAAGAGGAGCAAGCCTTTTTCCTGTGTGCTGGGGAGGGTCCTATCTATAGCTGGCCGAGCTACCGGCAGCAAGGCCTAGGAGGATCTACGAGACACAACCCAGGGTGCTCAGGCTTCTGGTGTAGGGAGGGCTCATGTGACCTCAGCAGAGGTGTTCTTTAAGAAGCAGGAGGACAATATGGTTTGTTGTGGCTGTTTTGTTCCCTGTGTTTTATTCAGATTTATCCTTTTTATAAGATGTGGCAGTCCCGACTAAATCACCGAGAGGAAGCACGAGCCAATTACACACTGAACTGGGCAGGAAATGCAGGGTAAAATGAAGTTCCTCCAGTGACTTGCAGCCTACATTGTGCTGGGACACGAGATGGGGACCTCTGGTAGCAAGAAGGTGCCTCTCGGTTCATGTCACCGCCATGACATGAACCTCGGAGTTCGGCAGGACCAAACTGCTGGCTGCCAGAGGCCAACGTCTCACCGGGTCTGGAGGTGGCCCTGGCCATCCCAGTGTTTGTGGAGAAGGGATGCCGGAGGTCAGGGGTCAGCTGAAGATCAAGCTATGAAAACAGAGAACTCCTAAGTCCTTTTACCCATATCAAGGACCCTGGGGTGACCAGCCAAGCCCAGCTCTCTCCTAAAGGCCCTGAAGCTGAGTAGTGGCTCAGACTCATGACACGCTGGGCATGCTCACCAGCCTGGGAGGGCACTGGATGCCTGGATTACTTCAGGGAGCTTGAGCGCCAGGTATGTCACCTGATGCCACCTGTCTGCACCTTAGGCTACCCCTGCCCAGAATGCTATAGAAGTTCTGATGATTAGTAGCTAAATGTTTGTGTCTGACCCTTGCCCCCCCCCCACCTTAGCTTTCCTGAGCTGGGGGAGGTGGGTGTGGACTTGAGTTCCTCTGCGTGGATGAACCCTTGCTAACCCTAGGAGGCTGACTTCCAGTGGAGGAATGGACATCCTAACTCACCCAAACAACGTCAACAGCAACCCGCTAAGGAGGCTCTGAACGCAGTCAAGAGGACGAAGGGCCCTTTGCTGCAAGGGGTACCCCAAAGTGACTCCTCGAATCTGTGCCATGCAGCCTGGTGATCAGAGAGGGGAGTTAGCAGACACAGACCCCAGGGGCTGGAAGGGGTCACAAGGGAGAGCTTTATTCTGGAATAATTTTAGATTTACCACATAGCTGCAATGACAACACAGAGAACTCCTTTACACCGTTGCTGAACTCTGAAAAATAGATGTTTTTTTTTAATAGCACTTTTGATTGTAAACAAAAATTGCACATAAAGCATTGAGATTTTCTGTCAACCCTGCTCTTTCTCAGTGCACGGCTCACCCCAGCTGGATGGGGTCCACGAGCTAAAGTTCACGGTCCCAGCACAGTCATCCCGGGTGTACCTTTGGCAGACTCAGACAATGGAAAGATGACATGGGCACCGGACACCTAGAGCAGCCGTTCTCAACCTGCGGGTGGCGGCCCCTTTGGGGTGGAATGACCCTTTCACAGGGGCCCTCTAAGATCACAGGAAAATATAGATTTACATTACAGTTCATAGCAAAATTGCAGTTATGAAGTAATGATGAAAATAACTTTATGGTTGGGGTCACCACAACATGAGGAGCTGTATTAAGGATCGCAGTAGTTAGGAGGTTGAGAACCATTGTCTAGGGAGTCTTCTTCATGCCCCCCAGGTTGATCCTTCTCCTGGGGACCACTGTTCTTGTCTTTTTTTTTCTTTCCAGTACTGGGGATCAAACTCAGGACTTTTGCACGTGTCGAGTCACTGAGCCATAACCTGTCACCACTGTCTATACAGTTCTAGGGTGCTCCCTTTCCCAGGATGGCACAGCTGGAAGCATGCAACATGCAGCCTCTCAGCCTTGGAAATACGCATTTAAGTCTCCTGCATGTCTCTTCCTGGCTTGCTCCTCATTTCTTTTTTATTGTTAGGTTCTATTCCACTGCTTGGATGGCCCAGCATTTGATGGTCCCCTCACCTGCTGAGGGACATCTTGGTATCTTCCCAGGTTTGGTGTGTGACAAAGCAAACTGCTGCCAGCATTGTTCGCTTGGGTGACCTTTCCGTATGTTGGTGGCATACTCAATTTTGAAGTCATGTGTTAACGTGTGGTCCTCCAATCTGCACGCGAAAGTTCTAACTGCGAGACCTCAGAAAGTGACTTTCTTTAGACATAGTTTAGCTGAAGATAAGATCATGATAGAATATGTCCAATGTGGCAGTCCTTGTGACAAAGGGAAGTTGGCCACAGGCAGAGGTAGAGACAGGAGTGATACTTCTACACCCCCAAACGCCTCCAAGAGAGCCATCAGCCACCCAGAGTGGATAGAGACACCCTTGATGCTTGGTGCCTGATCTCAGGTATCCGCCTTCCAGAGCTTGCCACGGTTCCTTCTTGCTGTTTAAGCCACCTATGCTGGGGTCCTCTGTGATAATGGCTCCAGGACATTTGTATGTCTTAAGAGCATGTGTATCCTGACACATGTGACCAGACAGCTCTTATAGTGCCTTGAACATGTGATATCAGTGCCATCTCTAGCTGCCTGTGAGGCGGCCCCGAAGCCGTTAGGACCACCATAGAAGATGGGCACCTGCCGCTCCCTGGGACCCACTCACGCTGGGGCAATGACAGGTTTGTGCTCAGAGGGCAGAGCCTGTGTGGGTCTTCAGAGGAGACCATGAGAGGCCCCACGCTCTGCTCCCTGAGGGCCTCTTTCGGGATTTGGAGCCAGGTGCCTGGCAAGCTTGTTCCCCAGGCTTGCAGCTGATGCAGCACCAGCCGGCATTTCTGCAGTAAAAGCAGCTTTGGCTCTTCCTCACTCCTTCAGTTATGGAGCTGAGGCTCTCTCTCCAGTCCCATTCGTCAAAGCGGGGGGGGGGCTGAGTAGAGACCGCTGACAGGAAGGCCACAGCCAGCCCTCTGTGACCTTGGCCACAGGGAAATGTCTTCTGCGATATCAAAATTAATTATTTCTTGGGGAAATGTCAGCAGGGACCTAATGAGTCTCAGATGCATGGATGGGGCCGCTTCTTGCCTCCTTAGCACACTTGGTGGCGAGTACCCACATTTCTCTAAGCACAGGGAGGAGACGTGCCCACGTTCTCAGTGCTGGCACCACTGTGCTTACCGGAGGAGGTGACATCCTGCCCCAGTCCTAGGTGCCTTTAGTAAGTGGAACATGAGGATGTAGGTGAGGGAACAGAGGCCATTGTTCCTTGGTTGGAGATAAAAAGGGCCCAGAATATGGTGAGGGATCCTGGGTAGACCAACCTCTTGGTCCAGCTCAGTTCTGCTATCCCGTCTCAACAGTTGTTGCTCCCAACTTAGCCAAGGGAGACCCCTGTATATCTGGAATTAACCCTTCTCAGAGTTTTACCATTCTGAGGAGCTCCCCTCCTCACCAGAGTGAAAATCAAGGTTCTCATGATGGCCCATGCAGCTGCCAAGAAAGCTGCCACCCATCTATAGCCAGTACTTGATTTCACAGATGAGGCGACTGTGGGACCAAGAGGCTGAACAACTTGCTCAAGGGGCCTCATTGGAAGAGTGGTTGGAGGGCAAGCAAGGGCTACAATTCTCCATGGTTACCACCTTTGTACCTGACCCGGCTCAGGGCCACTGTCCAACCTAAGGTCTTGGACTTCCAGGAGAAGAGTTCCCAAAGCTGCACCTGGCTTCTTGCTGGCTGGCACAGAGCTCTTGGGTGATGCCACCCTTCCTGTCTTTATTCACACTGCCCATGGGACCTTTCCCTGAGCTGGCTTTGAGGCTGTCGATAGACCCAAGCTTCCAGGGAGGCAGTGATACTAGAGATCGGCTGTCTATACAATTACAAACCCTGCTTCCGGCAAATGGGATTGCTTCGGGTTTCATCTTTCAGCCAATCAATGCTCAGCCTTAGGTCAATAGACTATGTCTTTCTCTGGAAGGTGGCCCCCAGGAACTGTCTTCAGGACATGTCGGGGGCACGGAGACTGTGTCCTGAGGTGCAGAAAACCCTTCAGGGATGATTCAGGCTGCTTAGTGTTCTGTCTCCATCAAAGCCACCCGACCGGGTTACCTCCTGACCCTGAATCTTCATGTCGCTCTTTCGCATCTACCGAGCATAAAAACGAAATTAGCTCACGGCTTTCTGAAGATGTTGTGTGGCCTGACAGACAGCGAGTGATCGATAAACGTAGCTATGCTGACGGTGACAGCTGCCATTGTCTGCAGAACTTTCCCCATGCGTGGCTTTTGGACAGTGCTCAGAGGAACTGGGGAAGTCGGATGCATTTGGAGACTCTAGGTCCCTTCTGTGGGATCTGGAGAGAAGGCCTTATTTGCGTATCAAGGGGAGAGCAGGTTCTGTTGCTCCTATCTATGTCAAGAGCCTCCTCTATGTCTAGCTCCCTGTATAACTGTGCTGGGGGCCTCGGTCCTACATCCCAACTGTGGTGGGTTGAACGAGAGTGGCCTCCATAGGCTCATGTATTTGTATGCTTGGTTCCCAGTTAGTGAAACTGTTTGGGAAGGATCAGAAGGTGTGGCCTTGATGGAGAAGGTGTGTGAACTTTGAGACACATGTCATTCCCAGGGTATGCAACATCCTACTGGATGAGCTCAGAGTTCACTGAAGTCTCTCTGGATCTGTTCTCTCTGGGTGTGTCGCTTGACTCTTGGCCAGCATCTCCTGACTGTGAGAGGAATGGGGTTCTGTACCCTTCCTGGAAAGGCATGGTTCTTACAATTCCCTAGAGGGAGCCCAAGTCAAAACACTTACCCTGGGGACCCTGACCCCATCTCACCAGCAGGACCGGGAAAATTAAGATTAAATCTTTATTAGTCTGAACATGAAATTCTGCATCCTGTCTCTGTCTTGGCTGATGCCCACTGATGGCTGGGACTTGAAATCAGTGCTGAGGGTAGCTCACATGTGAAGGTGGACAGGGAAGCCTCATTCTTAGATATTCACTGGGAATCTGGATTACAGTCACCAAATATCTCTAAGAGGGCGGTATCTTTACCCAAGGGCTGTTCACAATGATGTCAGAAGACACCCTCCCCTTCCCTGTATAATCTCTAAAGGGACTGACAGGCAAAGGGCTGAGACCTTTGCTTCCTGCTCAGTGCCTGAGTAGAGGGGGTTTGCCAGTCTGTGCCTCTGCACACCGCTGCCTGCATCAGACATGGCGCAAGTGGGGGCCTCAGCAGTTGCAGACATAAATGTTTTCAGTATTCTGGCCCCACTTCCCGACTGTCCTGACTTAAACAGGTTTCTGAGGCCCTGGTCAGTCTCCTGAGTGACACCTATCCCAGCCAGGGTTCATGGGCTCATAAAACCGCACGCTTTAGGACCAGGGAAAGGAGAGCGGTACTTCCGTGAAGTAACACTGCCCGGTGTTAGAAGTTCAAGGTGACCTGACTAACTTGGTGCTGAAGTTGGTCACTCAGGTTGGCCAGCAGGGCACAGGTGGGCTCCAGGGAGTCGCAGACTAATTTCTTGATGGGCTCACTAAAAAGCCTGGCTTGATGTGGGTAGGAGGCTGAGGCCTGCAACACTTATTCATGGATGGCCTGGATACTGGTGAAGAGTAGGCGCGATAGCCCATCTACCCAGGCCTACAAGGGGCAGTGGGAAGCCCCAGAAGGCAGGGGTAGGGAACATCCCAGGTTTATAGCAGAGCAGGCAATCCTGGATAACAAATGTTGGTTAGGAAGAGGTAGCCCCAGGCGTAGAAACAAGCTCTTGGGGAACCAGGGGAGCCATACAGTTTCCTCTTCTCTCTCTTTCTCTCTCTCTCTCTCTCTCTCTCTCTCTCTCTCTCTCTGAAGGAAGCCCCTGGAGGTTTGTGAAGTCAGGTCCAGCACAGGGTGGTCAGGGTGTGTGAAGGAGCCCTGTCTCTCTCTCAGAACTCATAAAAGCTAACCCAGCTCTTGTCTGTGCCAGAGTTGGTTCATCCTAGGTGGCCCTTGGTCCCTACTCCTCAGCTAAGTTAACCTGGAGTCAGATATACCAGGGGTGATTTAGCTCAAGGGCTGGGGTGTACGGGTCCTTAGAGGGTCTGAAAGTTGCCGGGCTAGTAAAATTTAGATGAGCAAGGATTTGGGGATGGGGTGGGTTCCTGAGTCATGAGCATCATGCATTCAAAGAATTATCCTCTCCCTGTTTGGACCTTTACTTCTGGTCAGAGTTATCCCTTCCCCACCAGAGCACAGAGGATGGGTGGAAACCCCTCCTTTCCCGGGTGGGTAAATGGCGGATGAGACACAAACAGCTCCAGGGTCACAGCGTTAGACACGCCCATGTCTACAGAGAACAGCTCCATCACAGGACTGGGGCTTACATGGCCTCCTAGCCGCTGACGGACTGTTTGGCCCCCCGGAAAGGCTATTCTTGGGTCTGCCTAACAGGTGCCCAGTGTGCAGCATGAATCTGCGCTGATGTCAACCTCTCAGTGTGTCCTGGCTGGGCACTAAGGCCACCTCCACCCCCTCTGTGACCAAGGAGCCCAAGGAACCAGGCGTCTGACGACCGTGGGGCCCTTCTGCTCTTCCAGCTACAGCCCCAGGGATCCTTGGTGCATTTCCAGGTCCTATTAATCACAGAGGGCACAGGAGAGGCACCAGAGGAAAGCTGGCATGAAGGCAGAGGGGTCAGTAGCAGACGGAAGGAAATGCATATTTTTTGGCATCCAGCTGCCTCTGCAATGACATAATCAGAAGGTTCTTACTGACTGGGCAATAAAATCACTCATAACCATGAACGCAGAATGTCTCAGCACAGCAAGCATCACAGTCTTGTGAAGGTCACCCCAGGCCCTCAAGAGAGGACCTTGTAGGCAGCAGCCTTGCCAGGAGCGGGGCTGCTGGAAGTTCTGGATGATACAAGTCAGATGTCCTGCCATGAAGACCCTGTCTCTGCCACTCATGGCCATGCTGGTTCCCCTGTCTCAGTGTGTCTGAGAATACCACACTATCGAAGCAAGTGTGGTCAGTTCACCCCACTCAAAGTATGGCATAGTGAGGTCAGTGAGTATCGGGCTGTCATTCTGGGGAAGAAGGCATGAGAGCCCTCCGGGGAGGGCATCTGGAGTCTTCTAGATTTCCTAGTGGGGCCAGGAGGGGGACTGGCCACAGAACAAGGCACAACACACACTCCAGGGCCATGATTCCCAGCTCTGCTGTCCCAGGAACAAGAAGCAGACCAGGTATGGTCTACTGCCCCCACAACAAGATGACTCTGAGTTGTAAGGACCTCGACTCTGAGGATCAGGAGATCCTCTTTCTGTCACCTTCCAATCTGCAGGGACTAAGGCAGACCGTGGCAAGGCCTTGGGTCAGAGCCGCAGACTGAAATCAAGGTAATGGCTAGAGCTGTCTCTGCAGGTCAGTCCTCACCCAAAGTCATAAGGTTAGCATGGAATTCAACTCCTTGAAGCGGTGGAGTAGACAGCCCTGCTTCTGAAGCTATGGACAAGGGCTATGCTCCACACACAGAGTTCACAGCATGGCTACCACCTTCGATCAGGACAGGCCTGCCCCTCCTCACATCCCTTCTGATACCTGTAGGTCAAGAAGTCATGTGAGTGATTGCACACAGCAAGGGCCCAAGGAACTGGAGTTTGGGGGTTTCAGAGGAAGCTGGGAAATAGAGTCCCTCACCTCTTGGTGAGCTGGAGGGTCAAATGTCCTCAGCATCCTGGATTGAGAGGAATGAAGGTTCCAGAGAGCCGTGCCTTGGGTTCCCTCTCCAGGCTGAGCCCCTATTCTGATCCTGTAGATCCAAACTCTAAGATTTCCTGAGGGAACCTCAAGCTGCAGTTGGGGGAGTCTCCGGATAGAGGGACAATCACCATCGCAGGCCTGCCTTCTCCACAAAAGGATACCCGAGGATATCAATTCAATATTTTATAAGGGCTCACAATAAATTTAAGGAATACCTCCAAAGTTCTGAGAACCCGACTGGACTTCCTATGGAGCTTTATGAGATGGCAGAATCATTCATCAGAACTTAACGGAACTCATTTTTAAGTGGATGGCTCCTTCCCGAGCAGGGTGGTTCTCAAAGAAAACTAGCCAGGAGGAGGGGAGCAGAGGAAGGAAAGTGTCCTTGGGGTCCCGAGAGTATGGCCAGACCCTGCCTCAGAGTCAAACCTTTCCAGGGACTCCAGAGTGTGTGCAACGCTTGCCTGAGAGCCAAACCTCCACTGGTACACAAGTGTATGGCTACTCCTGTGCCTGAGACCTGTCTTTCTTTATTAAACAGTCGGACGCTGTGAAGAGTGAGTGCTGCACCCCAACACCCATTGGACCCCAACATCCAGCCACAGTTGACGGGAGGGTAGGTTGGATAGTGGCCTCCACCCAGGCCCAGATTCACAGATTACCCTGGGAATATAGTGAGTTCAGTTTATGCAACTAGATATCCAGGTAGGTGGGGGCATGGCAGGTTAGGATAATGCCAGAGGCTGTCGGGTCCCCTGGGATGAGTTGTCTGCAGAGCCAGCTATGCAGAGAGGTGGGCCGTGATGTGGCATTCCTGGGTAGCCATCTCCTACCTAGGTCTGCAAGGGCTCTCACAGCTCACCCTCTTGTGGATGGGGACCACACGCTTATATCCCAAGTCTGCTTCAACGTTGTTAGATGTTCCCTGCAAGGAGCCAAAACCCATCCCAAGTTAAATTGTCCCCCAGAGAGCGCCATGTGACCTGGGGGAGGCTACTCCGCGGCAGCCTCTGCACTGTGCACCTTAGAGCCCAGTTTGCTGGCTGCATTTGGCAGCAGCTCAGCTCTTTATCCAAATGAGTTTGGCATTTTTAAAAAAGCATCTTTATAACATCTCCAAAATGAATATTTATAGGGCAAGGATGAGGGAAGGGCTAATTGTGGTGGAGAGCTTGTTGGATCAACACTCCATGGAGGACAGTCCCTGGAGAATGAGGCCACTCCTGGTTCTGGGGACCATCAACCCCTCTGTAAGGGAGACCCTAGGAGAAGCCCTCTAACCCATCAGTGGGAAGCTAGAACGAGCCCAGGGGCTCAAACTTGGAGGCTCCCTTTGGGCAGCAGGAGAGGCCAAAGCCGAGGCCAGGCAAGGGACTGGAACTCTAGAGTGTTATCACTAAGCTTTCCCAGGAGCCAGTGACAAACTCCCCGCCAGGTCAATGGCCCAGCCGTGGGGCCATCAATGACATGCTAAAAAAAGGCAGCCCAGAAAACCTGCAGCCTGGCTTAGGAAATTCTCTGGGCTGTAAGGTCTCTCTGTGGACCCCAGGGAAGGGAAGGGTGTCAGGGACTAGGTCCCTGGAATTTTCCCAGAAGGAACCAGGTGACTCAGCAGGGCTTGTTCTGCCCCAAGCAGGGACTCTGCACACAGCGATGACTCTGTGTCCAGGTGAGATCACTTGCCATTGGGCGGACCCCGTCCATTCAGGAGCACGTGTGAACTGCAAGGGCTTGACACTCCGTTGGCTCCCTGAGTCTTGAGGATGCTGACACGTCTTCTTCCCCAGTGAGGGGGAGGCTCTGCTGGGCAGAAGGAAAAGGAAGGTGGGGATGGCAGCAAGGAGGTAGGCCAGGCCCAGGGAAAGGCAGGAAAATCCTGTAGGATGCTTCCCTGTCTCCCCGCCACCTTCCTGCCCCTCTCACCTCCCTCTCCATTTTGGTACTCTCTGGTGCACACCAGAACAGTGGGGGCAGGGTCACAGAAGTGGGAGGGTCTTCAGGAACCTGCAGAACTGTGTTCAACAACACAGAAGTGCTCACTTCCTCCTGGTGTAGCTCTTGGTAAAAACAAGGCACAAGTCTGAGAGAATGCGGAGGTTCATGGGAGGTTGGAGGACGTGGAGTCGTGGGTGCCTCCAGCCACCTACCCTCTAAGCTGATACTTCATGCTAACCTATGAATTATGCTTCAGGGCTGAAGTCTACACAGGAGCCTCTCCCTGGAGGAGGCCCAGAATGTTTCTCGTAGAGCCACAGGGACTCAGCGAACAGCCTCAGGGTCGCTCCAAGGGCCTTGTCCGAATGGTTGGGGGTGGGTAGCAGACCTTGTGTGTACAGGAGGTGGGTGAAGGACCCTGGCCTTGACCCTAGTACAACAGGGCAACTTCTGAGGTCAGGCTCTTCCTGAGAAAACGACTGTTGGAAATGTGGCTCTCATTACTCAGGGCTTTCCTCATGGTCAGGACCTGCAGGGCTGACCAGGCTTGGCGGCAGGGGTTCAGGCAGGGGCAGGCACCAGGGGGAGGGTATCTGAGGTAGGAGGTTTCTGGAGGGACCAGAAATAGTCACCATGGTGGGTCTTAGTCTTCCCGGCCAGTTTTCCATCTCTCCTCTGTCCCATTCCCCCATGTTTAACCCAGAGAGTGCATGCTGAGACACCCCCCTGCATCACCTGGTCCCTTACAGTATAGTAGGCACATGGAGGGCTTCCCAGAGAGGGTGCCAGGCTGTTCTGATGAGTTGAGGAGCAGGCCTACAAATGCACCCAGACTGTGTTCAAGACCTGGAGGTAGAACCAGGGAGACATTTTGGGTCTGCCTAGGAGTGAGAAGGGCAGAATGGAGGGCAGTCTGGACCATGACGGCTGAAGGTCATGGGGGCTCAGTGGGGGTTTGGCATGACGGGCTGGCACACAGTGATGAAGAAATAACTCCTGAGCTGCGAGGTGCCAGTGAAGTCAGTTGTGAGGCCATTGCCATGGCTAAGGAGCCAGGATGGAGGAGACAGGGAAGTAACTCTGGGCAGGGAGGCTGTGTCCTCTGGTTTGTTGCGCTCAGGCCTCAGTGGAGTCCAAGAGGCTGCTCTACAGCGGGCTTTGTTGTGCTCTGCATCCCAGCAGAGACTTAAATTTGGGGCAGATTTCTTAAGATACAGAAGAAATTAGTCCCCGATTTGTCCACCTATTCATCCACCCACCCACCCATTCATCCAACTATTGTGGGAGCTGGATCCACTTAGCCAATGACTTTTGGGACTACTTGCCATGAGCATGGTTTTCTCTGGAGACGTGATGGGATAAAATGGAGAAGGGTTGTGTGAGCTCTCTAGGGTGAGGTCAGAGCTGGAGCAGGCACCAGACAGGCAGCTTGACGTTGGTCCTCATGGCCCTTGGGAGAACAATGGGACCACAGCAGGTGGATCAGTGGGGGCAGCTGCCTTGTTCTGTATTCGTGAGTTTGTTTTTTATTGTACCCCTTAATAAATGGTTAAATAGACTCTTATGGGTTCTCACCTCCCTTCACCCAACCATCCATCTATCCATTTGTCAGTCTGTCCATCCATCCATCCATCCATCCATCCATCCATCCATCCGCACACTCATGCACCCACCCATCTATCCACCTATCCATCCCTCCATCCCTCCATCCGTCCATCCATCTATCCCTCCCTCCCTCCATCCATCCGTCCATTTATCCACCCACACACCCATGCATCCACCTACTTATCCATCCACCAATCCACCCCCACACCCACCCACCCACCTATCCATTCATCCGTCCATCTGTCCATCTGTCTACTCATCCATTTACTGGCCTGTCTCCCCCTTATCCTTGCCTGTGGGATCCATCTAGATAGAAAAACAGTCTAGGGGCCACATGGGATAAGGGGTTCACTAGCTCTCCTTGCCTTCTGTCCCTTGTTGCCTGTAAGGCCGTCCTGGGGTGAGTAGAAACCAGGCTGCCATCTGACTCTCCTCATAGATGGTGCATAATAGGGTGAGGGCTACAGGAGGGGCTCCCTTTTCACCCCAACACTGGTCTCAACCCTGTTTCCATGCCTCTAAACTAGGAGAGGCTGTAGACCTGGGAGCTTTGAAGCCTGGCCTACCTGTCACCTCAGGTCTTCTTCCAGGGTGTTGGTATGTCCTCCAGGGAGAGTAATGGCTTTTGGAAAAGCTGGCTCTGAACCCGACCGGTTAGCTTGGGGGCTGGGAGGCTTTGAAGCCCTGCCTGGCCCCCGACTCAGATCCTAGGCCCTGCCCTCTACCCAGCCTGCAGTCTGTCCTGGGTTTGCTGACCTGGAACTGCTGAGTAATTCAGGTCTGGCTGGGGGCTAAACTGTTGGGCCTTGGGCTGGGTAGCATCCTGCATCTGCTGATGGTTGAGCTGTCACCTTACTGAGGGGAACGTCCATCGCAGGAGACAGATTGCTCTCCACTGACACTGTGGCAGTGAAAAATGCCTTTCTTTCCGAGCTGCCAGGGAGGTTTTCCCTCTGCTGTTAAGGGTGCGTGTGTGTGCACACATGCGCGTGTGTGTGTGGGGTGCCTATGGGTACACCAGGTCTGGCAGTGGCAGCCTTCCCGGTGTGGTGAGGGCTGTGGGATCCTGTGGCGTGGAGAAGATGCCTCATGTTCCCGTGCCTTTCCCTTATAGCTCTGCTCCATGGGCCACACTGGCAACACAAGCCCTCCCCATAGAGATGCATCATGCCCCGAGTGTACACCACAAACACCAGGGTAGTGGTTAGTTGATACCGGGCAGTGCTGCAGACTCCACTTCTGTTGGGGACTCATGGTGCTCATGGGCCCCATAAAGGTTCTGTGAAATCCAGCTCACAGCCCCAGCATGCTGAACGGGTACCCAGAAGGGACACCATTTTAAGCAGCAGCTTTAGGT
This sequence comes from Alexandromys fortis, assembly GCF_014885135.2. Taxonomy (NCBI): domain Eukaryota; kingdom Metazoa; phylum Chordata; class Mammalia; order Rodentia; family Cricetidae; genus Alexandromys; species Alexandromys fortis. The sequence continues at coordinate 7,997,315 of NW_026067960.1, forward strand.
CTCTGATATGCCTCAGGGTTTGTGGCTCACTTCAGTTCCTGGCTCTTGGTGACCAGCTGACCATCCTGGACAGGACTGCAGATATCTGGACTGAGCATTGACAGAGAGGGGTCATGGAATTTGTCTGGAGCCCAGGCTGTCTTCTCACTGACCTTGCTTGCCTGTGGAGTCAGTGCCTATGCCCAAGTCAGGCCTAGACCAGGCCAGCCCAGAAAATTGGTCCATAGGCATAGTCACAGGGGTATTCTGAAATCTACATCAAATCAGCCCTTTTCCTTGGCCAGTGCCCTCCCCGGCCCATGGACCTTTCTGGAACATAGCTTCCTGCCTGGCTCCTTGGTAGCTCAGGTCAGGGCATGCTGCACAGGGGACTGGGGAGGACCCAAGATCACAAAGAAGCTGATGCTACCATGTGTGTAGGCCCTGGGGAGTCTCAGGTCAGGGTTCTTATGTCTCTACTCACTGGGAGGGTTTCCTCGAAAGCCATAGGCAAGGTATGAGTGTGTTTTGATTGCTGTAACACATGCTGTACACTCAGTGCTTGAATACTCAATTATCCTCTTACAGGCTAGAAGCCGAAGCCTGATGTCAGCTGACTCCCTCTGTAGGCTGCAGGGTTCCATCCGTGGTCCGCTCCTCCATCCTAAGCCAGTAGTGTAGTGTACTCCCACGCCTCCAGCCATCCTTCCCCCTAGAAGGATCCTGTGAGGACACTGGTCCAGGATGGTTCAGAACAATTGCCATCTTGAATTTCTCAAACTAACCCCTTCTGCTGTGCAAGGCAGGGTGGTTACTTTTCTCATCGCTGGGGCTACATACCTGGAAAGAAGTAATTTAAGGAAGGAAGGGCTTCTGTTGGCTCCTGGTTTGAGGATGCAGTCATCATGGTGAGGAGTCCCTGTGGCAGAGCAGGAGGCAGCAAATCACCCTGAATCCCGGGTGGGGATGTGGAAAGGGGCGAATCTGCTCCTCGGAACACAGAAAGGGGCGAATCTGCTCCTCGGAACACAGAAAGGGGCGAATCTGCTCTTTAGAACACAGTGGTGGCGCATGCCTTTAATCCTAACACTTGGGAGGCAGAGACAGGCAGATCTCTGTGAGTTCGAGGCCAGCCTGGTCAGTTTTACTTTCTCCTTCTCATTCAGCACATGGTACTCAAGGCCACAGGATGGTGGATCTTTCTGCCTCAGCTAAATCTCTTTAGAAACTCCCTCACAGATACACTTAGATGTATGGGTGTTCTAAATCCTATGAAGTTGATAAGGAAGATGGACCATCACACAGAGACATGGCCTGAGGTTCTGGAGTATCCTTGAGAAGAGGGGTGGAATCTTCTGTCCATTCCACAGAATGTTCCAGCTCTGGACAGAACTGAATAGGGGAAATGGGGCTAACTTACAGCATCCTGGGGAATGTCCCAAAGAAAACTATAGCCAGGTCCTTGAAGATCTAGGTGCCTATGCCCGGGGCTGTGTAGTCCTGAGGCCAGGAGTGGGGGCCAGAGGGGAGAGAAATTTACCTAGGTTTGTCTGTTATTCAATTGGGGAGAAATTCATGCAAGATAAAGGAACCAAGATGGTAATACCTTTAATCCTCGTACTAAGGAGGTGGAGACAGGAGGGTCACAAGTTCAAGGTCATCCTCAACTACACAACAAGCTTCCTGGTGGCGCTGGTTTTGAGAAATCCTGCCTCAAAAGAAAAACAAAACAAAGATAAAAGAACCATTTTAAAGAGAGCATCATTGGACAGCATCTATGGCATCTAATGCTGTATAACTGTCTCTTCTAGGTCCCTCCATAACATCACCTGAAGGAGACCCACTTCCCCTGGGCTCTCCCTCTCTGACTGTCTATGGATCTGTCCATCCTGGGGGTTCCACATTCAGTCCACGTACAGTTTATGGCCCCCTGTGTTGACCCTGCGCCGTTTTTAACAGTCATGGTATGTAGCAGTGCTTTTGTTTTTATGACCAACTAATATTCCATCCTATCAACATGCGGTGTATTGTCCCCTGGTCATTAGTCGATGACATCTGGGTTGTGCTGTTTGCACCAAAGCCAATGCTTCAGGGACCCTCCAGACACGTGCCCAGCAGAGCAGTTGCTCGGGCGTATTGAGGTCTTATCACTGGAGAAGCTGCTGCCTGTTTTCTGCAGTGGCTTCACTGACATGGAATGGTCAGGGTGGGGATGAAGACATGGGCTTGGATGGGAACAGTGTCTCCTCCATCCTGTTGCCTGGGGAAGAAATAAGAAGTGTCCACCTCTCTTGAGAGCCGTGTGTTCGCAGGTACAAGGACAGACGGATGGTACATGGACATTGCTTAGCCTCAATGTCAGTGAGTTTCGAGGAGGAATGATTAGTGGCAAAGGTGTTCCAGCTCCTTCTCCTGGGTGGAGGACAGGCTGGTTAGCACAGATATGGACTAGTCTCTGTAGGAACCTACATAGCTGTGGGAAAATGTCTCTATAACCTCTGTCTGGGCTGACCCATCATGGACCTCGTACCACTTCCCCATAAGATGTTAAATCTCATCCAAATTCAAGCTGAATTACATAAACATGGTTCTGTCCAGAGACCCCAGTCCCACCATGCCCTGTCCTGGGCCTTGCTGTCTAGTAATCAATGGTTCAGTCAATTGACTGCATAAGTCATTCATCCATCCATCATCCATACATTTAATTCTCCAAAAGAAGATATTGGAAGCCTCAAAAGGAAATGTGTTGGGGACAACAGTTCTCGAGACCTTCCCAACTATCCATGTTATTATGGGCACAATACTTATTCATTTATTTGCTTATTTATTTATTTTGAGGCAGTCTTACTATGTAGCTCCTGCTGGCTTGGTATTCACCATAGCCAGGCTAGCCTCAAACTCTTGGCAACTCCACTTCCTGAATGGTATTATAGACTTGTGCTACCATACTAAACACACGTGTTGCTTTAGCCCCACACTGAAGTGCCAAAATGTAGTTGTTGGTTGGTTTTTAGTCTTTTGCTCTTTGGGGGCCTGCCATCCAGCTCCCAAATAAATACACTCAGGGAGGCTTATTATCACTTATAAATGCTCAGCCTTAGCTTGGCTTGTTTCTAGCCAGCTTTCCTTATCTTAAAATATGCCGTCTACCTTTTGCTTCTGGACTATGTAGACCTTCTTTTACTTCTTATTCCGTGGCTTGCTGTGTAGCTGGGTGGCTGGCCCCTGATGTCTTCCTCCTTTTTTTATTTTGCTTCTTCTCATTCTCCTCCAAGATTTCTCCTTCTGTTTATACTTTTTATCTGTGAACCCTGCCTATCCTCTCTCCTGCCTCACTATTGGCCATTCAGCTCCTTATTAGACCATCAGGTGTTTTAGACAGGCAAAGGATCACAGCTTCACAGAGTTAAACAAATGCAACATAAAAGAATGCAACACATCTTTGCATCATTGAACAAATGTTCCACAACGTAAGCAAATGTAGCACATCTTAAAATAGTACTCTACAACACAAGTGCACTCTTGAGGGGACCTCAACGTGGTGGTCCTAGCTGAACTCTGTGTCCCTTGTGAGGAGGTGCCTTGTTCCCTTATCGGTGGGCAGCGAAGTCCTAAGAGGCTGGGAGCTCGGGGCCCATGGCTTCCCTCTTCAGGAGTTTGTCCTTTGGCTGTGTCCTGGAGGAATTTGGGACAGGTTGTTTACTATACCTTCCCTGGGAAAGAGGCAGCCCCGTAGCCTGTGAGTCCTGGGTATAGCTGCGGCACGGCACCCACCCCAGCTTGGACAGCCATGGGTACCCTTCTCCCTGTTTCTCTCTCCTTGGTTGGGACACTGGTCACAGCCAGCCTATGTGGTGATTACGGTATGGCTTCATCTCTCTCTTGCTTCTGTGGACTGGCCTTGGTCAGTGTTCTCTCCTGCTGGGTTACCGAGAGCCTGGGAGTGGAGCTGAAGGGGTGTCCTTACCTCACCACCTGGGAGGTGGCCTTGGTAGGAGCAGGCTGCTTACATCTTCCTCCTGGGAAGATGTATATGATCACCCTTCCCCATATTGGCCAGTACAGGGCTGGGGGATACTTCTCTAAGTACAGGAGGTTTGTGAGTGGATTCTAAAACAGCAGGAAGCCTTCGGATGCCCGTGTTCTGTGCAGGGCTTTGCCAGAAGGAGCACTCATGTCCACTGAGGGGCCTGTTTCTGGCCTCCACTAATGGCTCCCAAGTCATCTCAAGTGTTTGTTATCATTGTTCTTTACAGTGGCAGGGTGGCAGAGACCTGCTCAACGCTACTCTGCTCCAAGGGGATAGTTGGTTGATCCCAAGCTGCTAGATTCTGACTCTCAGCTCAGTGGGGCTGTCTTCCCAAGCTTTGTCTTTTCTATGACCCGGGTGGGAGCCAGAATGGAGGCATTTCCAATCGTACTCACCACCGTGGATACGGGGTCTTCCAGCCATATACCCTTGTCAGGGTCTGGAAGATGTTGGAATGACTCACTAGTTGGCTTTGTCGGTTGCTCAAGGTGACCTGTGATTCTCATTACCTGGGGTTGGTTTGGGACCCTCAGGAAAACTGGTGGTGACTCTGTTGCTCCTTGACCCAACCCTACATTTGAGCAAAAAAGACACCACTCTGGAGATGTTAAGGCCCTGGGCCAGCTGGGCCTTTAGGGGACTAAGGCCAGGACAGCACCCATTTCCCTTCCTGGGCCCTGCTCCCTGGGTCAGCTCCAGTCTCCCCAGGCCACTCTGAGGAATGGGCTGTTGTGGCCGTGGAGAGAGGCAAGTGCCCACTAGGGAGGAGGCACCTCTGTACTGGGTCTAGCTAAAAATAGCAAGGGGATTCGGACAGGACAGGGACAGCCGGTAGCGACTGGTCAGGGAGGGGTTGAGAGGGGGACGGGGCAGCCCAGGACCGCTGTCAATGGTGCCGGGGCTCCCACCCTGTTCCCTGCTGCCTGGCCAGCCTCGGCCCAGCTGACAGGCTATTTTTTCCCCTGCTTGACTAAATATGGTCAGGGCGCACAGCCCGAGGGGGGCCACTTGGCCGGGCCGCGTGTTTGGGATGTTTGGCCGGGTATATAAGAACTGCCAAGGTGAGGTCGCTCCTGATCCAAGGGCCCCATGCCCCACCAGCCTTGGGTCAGGCCATCCCGGCTCTGCCCTCCCCCCACCCCCCCTGCATGCATGATTCTTGGCCTGTGGGGCTGCGTGCATGTGTGAGCGTGCATACCCGCGGGGCTTTTCTCTTTTTCCCTTTTGTTCTCCTCTGACCTCTACCTGGTACCGACAGGGCTGAGGGTACAGGAGCTTCCTGCAGCTTTGGCCGGGCAAGCAAGGTGTGCAGCTGGGCTCTGCCTCCTTAACTCTGCATCAACGCTCTCTCTCTCTCTCTCTCTCTCTCTCTCTCTCTCTCTCTCTCTCTCTCTCTCTCTCTCTCTCTCTCTCTCTCTCTCTCTCTCCTCCCCTCCCCTCCCCTCTCCCCTCCTCTCTCTCTTCCTCCTTCTCTCTCAAGATTTCCCTGCTGCTAAGTCTGCGCTGCTGCAGGAGAGCTGGGGGGAAGGGCAGGGGTGCGGAGTCGGGGTGCTGGTGTCTTCTTTCTCTCCCCCCCCCCCCACCAAGTGCGGACGCAACGGGAGCTCCGGCCCGCCCCCACCCCTGCATTTGCGATTGGCTCCGGGAGGAGGTGGCTACCGCTGCCGCTGCTGCAGCATCTCCCGGGGAGCCGCGACCCTGCGCCCGCTGCCACTGCTGTCGCGGTCACCAGCCCAGCCCGAGGGGCGCCCAGGGCTCCCTGGTGAGTCCCTTTCAGCTGGCTGCTGCAGCTGCCCACCAGCTAGGAAAGCCCCTGAAAACTTATCGGCAGTGGTGGGGGTGTGCCCTCTGGTGAGGTGGGTTCTGTGGGTGCTGGTGCCGCGTGGCTCCAGAAGGGGTGCCTGGAGTTTTCTCTTGGCTCCCGGCATCATCCACATTTGGAAAACTGCAGAGCCAGCAGCCGGCAGGGCTGGGAGGGTTGGGAGGGCGCGTCCAACCGGGATGCAGGAACTTTGACATACGGCTTTTTTGCAAGAAAGCAGCGCCCCTGGTTGCTTGGTGGAGGGCAGGGTGGATGGCGCCCGCTGTTCTGGGGGATTGGCACGGGAACCGAGGAACAGATTAACCCGCTGAGTGCAACAGCAGCGATTGTGGCTAAACTTACCCTGGAACTTACAACCTCCACACGAGTGTCCTGGGGGGTGGGGAATTTCTGAGGAGCGCTGATGAGGCTGTCATGGACGGGGTTCTGGATCTCTGAAGCTCGCCCAGCCCTGCCAGGATCAGAAGGGTGCTGTGTCAGGCAACCAGGGGCTGGAATTGGGACTGGGGCTAAGGGCTGAGCCAGTGTTCACAGTGGAGCGACTCCGGATAAGGCCCCGCCCCAGTTGCCGGCTCTGCTTGCCACGGGGGTCTGCTTGGAGGTGGCTGATACCACTTTTCTGTCATGATGGGAAACTTTTTTGAGAAGTGGACTCTCATTCATTTGTGAATGAGTGACTCCTGGGGATGTGGGCTCAGTTTACTCCTGATCTGGTCCCCCTCAACTTTCTATTTGACATCCAGATACCATCAAAGAAACATCTGGGAGGTGGGGCAGAGGGCTGAGGTGTCTGTTCTTAGAGCTCTTGGGGAGCCTAAGCAGGAGCCAGGGTCGGGGCTCAGCCACACCAGGGGAACCCCCAGAGGCTGGGCGCTGAGGCTGCTGAACTGGCTGCCATTTTTATCCTTGGCTATGTGGAAATGAAAATTTAACAGATAACGCATGGGAAGTGGGCATAGTTTCTGTCCCTTGCCAGGTAGCTCGTTCCTGCTGCATGAAGGTGCCTCTCAGCACCCTAATCCCCTCTCCACCCTCCATGGCCGCAGCTGCCACAGCCAGGGGACTTCTGCATGCTGCAGGCTCTGCAGAAACAGGGTCCTCACAGTAACTGGAGAGTCCGGTTGCTCTCTGGGGTGTTTCCCCACAGGGACAGGGCTGGTCAGGTCATGCCAGAGACAGACATCATCCTGCTGACAAGGGAGAACTGGACGTTCTTTTAGGCACTGGGACTGCCCTGCAGCCCCACACCAGGACCAAGCCCAGCCAGACCCTCTGTGTTTACACTAGCCCAGCTCCTTCTGCAATGGGTATCTCGGCTCTCTCCCTAGGTAGCCACCTGCAGGGACACCTGTTCCAGGGTTCCAGCACCTTACCTGCAGGCTCACCTTGGTTGATAGTGAGCCTCCTAGCATGTGAGTCTCTTCCTCCTCCTGTTTCTCTTCTTTTTTTCTCCCCCCTTTTTCCTTTTCTCCTTCTCTTTCTCTCAGGTTGAGAATGGCTCAGGTCCCCTGTTGAGGACCTAACCTCGAAGTCCTGACCATCTTTCTGGTTTGTTTGTTTGTTTGTTTGTTTTTTCTTCAGATTTCCTCCTATCTCTCTCTGGGTGTTAAAGTTGATAGGGCAAAAGGGAGTCTCCACTTTACTTCCAGAGAGGTCTCAAAAATCAAGAGGAGAAACAAAATACAACTAAGTTTCCCAAGCACTTTTTAAATCTGCCTTTCCGCTTCTCAGAATTTGGTACAAGTAGGGCTCTCTCGGTCCAGGAGGACAGCCCCTTCGTTTAGCTATAAAGCACTGGTCAGGGACTGACGGAAGTTGTGGGATCAGGTGAGGGACAAGCCCTTCAGGGATGACCTCGGAATTTTCACGCAGAGGGACTGTCGCCATCACCTCAGGTGGCCACACTGCCACAAGGAATGGAGGACGCTCAGGTCGGTGACCATAGGTGCAGAGAGAGGATAGAGGGTAAAGAAGAGACAAGAGGGGAGGGGACCAAAGGAGGAGGTGGCCAGAGTAGAAGCACTCCCTCAGTGGCTGGGCATCGACTCTGAGACCAGGCTGAGCCCTGAAGAACTAGCCATGAGCAGGTCACCTTTCAGGAGCCCCTAGACACCTTGTGGGGACATGGAGTCCGAGACCGCCGCATTTCTCCTTCACTTCAAAAAAAGAGGCACCGAGCCCTCCTCTCCTCAGGGCCCTGCCAGGGAAGCTATCGCCTGTCCAGGTAAGCCCCTTGGTTCATTTCTGCAGACTTGGAAACTGCTGGTCCCCATCTGTCCTTAGGGAGCTGGGCTATTCCTAGGACAATGATGTGCCTGGTCCTTCGTCTGGGGTTCTCGAGCTGCTCTTGAATCCTGGCTCCTTACCTCATCCTCTCTGTCCTTGGTGGGGACAAGGTGGGTAGGAAGGAGAGGGAAGATGTCGGCAGAGGCTGGGTGCTGTTTCTGAAAGTCTGGGATGTGACTCTCCTCTGTCAGGGAGAATGGGAGAGAACTTCACTCTCGTTCCTTTGAGGGGAAAATGATGAACGGTTAGGGAGAATAAGATCTTTGAGACTTTCCAGCACGCCCTGTCTGTGTCCAGCCTTCTTTACCAAGTGTGCACATGTGTGAGAGAGACTGAGCATAGGCACAGAGGGTGCAGAGTGGGGAGCACCAACTACGGAGGAGTCACTGGGGGTGGGGAACGAGGCCTGACCTGGCATGGGGAACTAGTGTATAGAACTTTTGGGAGTTCTTCCTTTTCTCCCCACTGAGTGGGGCCAACTTATGCTGGGCCACACTCTTATGCACACTGGACTACCTGCTTGGGGCACATACTTCTTTATATACCCATATGGACCTGCTAAGTTATGGAATGTAAAGAAGTATGTATTTCAGGCTAGGAACTCTCTCGCCAGACCGCTGTGGGAGTCCGCTCAGGGTGGGGGGTGGAGAGGCAGGGCCACGGGAGGCCGCCTGTAAGGGGACTGGCTGTGTCCCTGTCGGCATTGTTCTGCCACTTTTCCTGTGTCAGCAGGTGGAAGCGCTCGTCAGACATTAAATATTCAGTGTGCTGACTGCGGCAGAGGGAGGCGGCCCTCTGGCAGGCCTGGGGTCCCGGGTGGGACCAGTGGGGCTGGGGGTACGGGAACCCGGCTGGGGAATGGAGCTGGCGGTGACCCTTGTTGTGCCCCGAAGGGAGGGTTCTCCAGCAGGAAGGGTGTGGGTAGTGGGGCAGGGACTGCTCAGACCACTGGGAGAGGCAGCAAGTTCTAAAGGGCTCTGCTCTGCAGGAGGGAGCCTGAAAAGAGGGGAAAGACTTTGGTAGCCACATGGCAGAGGCTTTTGAGGGAGGAGTCTCCTGGCTGCCCTCTGACTCACAGGCATGGTGGAGGAGGGTGGGTGGAGAGCCCTGTGCAGAGATTCTGTTGATCTCAATGCGCTGACAGTCCCAGCTCTACTCTTGGGTACCCTGCCCACCCACGATGATTAGGGATAAAGGGACCCGAGGGTCTAAATCTTTCCCAGCCTGGGCAGAGAAATCAGTCCTGGGACCCTGGACCCAGCAGCCAGCCCTGGGGTCCTAGGCTGTTTCATTGTAACAACTCTGCAGGCCTACTCTGGCCCCCAGTTTCCCCCGTCGGAGCCCCCCATCATTCCGTTCCACTTTCTCACCAAATCAACCTGAAGCCTCCTTGCTGAGAAGGCTAACCAAGTTTCTGTGGCAGAGTCCATGTGCTGCCTATGATCCTTGTCCTGCCTGCTTTGCTGACAGCTGGTTCTGCCAGACAAAAGGGCTGGGTTGACAACCTTTGGGTCCCAGGAGAGGAAGGCAGGGTCTTTTGAGCCCTTTCCACAGAGCTGGCCCTGCTCAGGTTGGATGCTGGGCAAAGGGAGCTGGGTGCAGCAGAAAGCTAGCTGCCTGTGACTAGCAAGTGCCTGGCTTCGTTTCTGGGTCTCGGAGTAGAGGGTGTCTGTGCCCTAGGCAGAGCCAGCATCCCCACACAAAGCCTGGGGCTCTTTCTCATATGCGTGTGAGCGTGCGGATGCTGTTGTCAGTGGTCCCTGCCAGCCATGTGCAGCAGGTGCCCCCATACGTCTTACACCATGACCTTTGGCAGGAATGCGATTGGGAGGTGTGGCAAGCCCCCTCTGTCAGCTCTAAGTGCTGAGTCTGGGGCACCTAGGTGATCCAAGAAGCTGAGGCCAGGCTGAGGATCCTCAGACCAGGGGCAGATCTGCGCTCATGGGTGGCTTTCATCTTGCATATGGTCTTGGGGTGACTGTGAGGGGCAAGGGGTCTTCACAGCTAAGAGCCCATTTCCAATTTCTGAGTCTTCCTTCTGGAACCTGTGTTTTCTCCTGATCTCTGTGCCCATGTGTGCACATCGGGTGTGAAAATGAGAAGTGTCAAGTGTTGTCCTTGACACTACCTCCCTCTTGGTCAATGGTCCCAGAGCGGTCAGCGCTCCACAACCCCGGAAGGTCATCTCTGGCCTTCTTGATTCCAGCTCCGGCCACAGGGAGGTAAACAGCCGGTGTGTGGCCACTGAGGTTGCCGGCGGCCACAGGCACACCACTGTCTTCCGTTAGATATGCCTGTCATACATTAAAGCTTCATTGCAGGATGTGGTGTTTAAATAAAAGCCTTAGTGTTTTGGAATTAGGTTTGATGGAACAGTAAAACTGGAGTTTGCAGGGAGAGAGCCTCAGCCTCCTTGGCTATAAAACACCTCAGAGCTCTCTACCTGCTGAATTAAAAATGAGCACCTCGGATTCCCCCCTGCATGTCTGCTCCCACCCCCACTTTGTGTGAGGGCTGACTCCTGGGTGACACTTGTGAGGGCCTGTGGTTGTGATGTCTGGTGCATGAGTTTTCAAAGGATGGACTGGGGAGGGACCCCACGCCATCATGTTAGGTGGTTGGCCAAGATGGCCTTCTACGGTGTCTAAATTTTCTCATAGGAAGGAGGGGTGAAGCAGGCTGGGTTGGGGCAGGGATCCCCACGAGGACTTTCCTAGTTTGGGTGTCATGCACACAAAGGCTGGGATTCTAAGAGATAAGGAAGCCCAGATGGAGGCCCATGGGACACCTTATCACCTGGATCTCACCTAGCAGGTGTGGACTTAAAAGAGCAATAGCTCCGAGGAGCCTTGAACTCCCTTTTCTGAGCTCACTGGAGCAGGACTGTACCACTTGGGCTCTTGAGCTTCCAGAATGTGCTGGAAACATTTGTGCCATGAACAGAGTTCATGGGGGCCTGAACTCTATGGAGAGAGCAGTAGATTCAAGAATCATGGATCTTCTAGGTTCGGGGGATCCAGTGAGCTGAATATTTCCACACTATGGTTCACACCTGGAACTTAACAAGGACTGTGCAGTCTGCAGACCGGGTTGAGCCTCATGAGTGTGTAAGTGAGAGTTGTGTGTGTGCGTAGGTGTATGTGTGTGTGCACATGTGTCACTAATTACTTTTTTTAAAGCCAGGTGACCAAGTAAATTGTGCCAGCCTCTCTAAAGAGGGGGTCTGATAATGACGTCAGCTGAATGAATAGCACCATACCATGCATGGGATAAAGGATTTTACGGCACAGGCATTGCTGGCCTGGTAAAGCTCTGGCAGGGTCCCTCAGCAATCTCATTGAGAACTATTGACTTTGTGCAAAGAATAAACCACTATCGGGCATGGTTAGATTGACTACAGATGGGTATTTTAGCAGCCATAGTCTAAGTCAATCAAAGTGACTTCGTTAGACCCCCCACACCAAAATGTTGTGTGTGGGGACCTTAGTAATTTTCAGGAGCAGGCCACCAGGGCTCAGTGATGAAGACGCTGTCGAGGAGCGAGGGAGGTGTCAATTGTGTTCATCGCTGCCACCTTCGCTGAAAGGGTAAACCAGCCTTCTGCAAGGCTTTGTGCTGACTCAGCAGCCATGCAGTTCTCACTGCAGACAGCACAGTGCTGCTCCCTGCTTGATGTCTGAGAGCAGGGCGCCCTCCTGGGGGTGGCAGGGCACCCCGTTTGGGGTGGCCGAACTGGAGAGTGGTGTGGACCAGCAGAGGTAGGCTGTAGGCTGGGAACACCTGGGCGGCATTATAAAGAACCTCAGTCTGACCTAGTATCCTTACCTGGCCAGCAACCTTGGCCCCAGTGTCCTGGGTAAATCACACTTGGAAAGGGGCAGGCGTGGCTTTTAGGCAGGGAAGGGAGCAAAGGGTCAGTACGGGCAGTTCTCAGAAGCTGTGCTGGCTGCTCCTTCCTGGGCTCGGGACCTGGACAACGAGGGTTTAGGTGTGGAAGGTTCTCTAAGGAGACTGCTGGGTAACCAGTGAGGAAAGGTGTCCTTAGTGCTCTCAGTTCAAGGCTGGCTGTGACCCTGGGAGACTAGTGCTGCTAAGCATGTGGGAGGGGCGGCAGCTACAGCAGCTGGAATGGTGCAGGCTGCTGCAGAGCTGCTGCTGGGTGCTGCAGTGCAGCCGCAGCCGCAGGCACATGCAGGGCTGCGTGTCTCAAGGGCAGAGATGAGAGGCCACCTACAACAGATCTTCAGATCTGTCGGTGGGGTGGGCTTCCTGTGAGGTGGCCACTGCAGTAGTTGTGGAGTCCACTGGTGTCTTTGGGTCCCCAGAGGCCTGCGGAGGCTCTGGGGCAGGTCTGCTACCTGCTAGGTGAGATGGCCCCGCAGGTTAGAGCTGTGGGTGACTGAAAGGGACAGAGGCAGTGGCAGAGAGCCTCCCCGACCTGCTCTGTGCACCCAGAGAGAGAACAATGAAGAGGAAGTCCTAATGGAGCACTGGGTATAGAGACTGTGGGCTGTTACCTAGCCAAGAGGGTCCCCCACAAAGTGGTTGAAAGTCCTGAGGCCAAACCAGGAGCTAGGGCTAGAATAGTGGTTCCTCACGGGTGCTGGCAAACATGTGGGCAAACGCATGTGTGTCTGTGTGGAGGATGGAGTCAGAATAAATGGGACAGTGAGCCAGAGTATTTTTAACTGCAAGGAGGGGAGAGGGCAGCTGTCCTGAAGCCTGTCATGGGGGTTCCATGGGGACACTCTGAGGCTCAAGGACATCCAGGACAGAGGTGCCACCTGGACCCCGTCCTCCTGGCAGCCCCATGTGTCCTCGGTCATGCCCAGATATGGCCACAGGGCTGTGTGTGTCTCCCCAGTCTTGCCCATGTCATGGCTGGTATAAATAGCCTACATTCTCAGCTGTCCCATTGGAGAGGCTGGTCTGGGGTGACCTGGGGCTGCAGAGGCCCAGGAGTGCCCCCTGGAACCCTGCTGCCCCCAAGTGCCCCTGATCAGCCGCTGTAGCCTGGGTGTGGCTCTGAGCCCATTCCGCTTTTCTCCTCCTTGTACACCCCTTTCCCGGCTGTAGAGTCCATGTGGGAACTGGCGGCTTCTTCTCGTCCCTTCTCAAGGGCACAGTGCCGCCTTTGTTTCCTGGACGAGGGCAGAAGAGGAAGAGTCCCAGTCCTTGGAGCTGGTGCAGGACGCAGTGCTATGACACGCCTAAGCTGCTGTAAGGGTCCCGCACACCCTGCTGTAAGATCTCCCTTGATCACACTTTGAGGTTCCCCTTCACCAGGAACCTGGCATTGCTTACTTCTGTCTCAGCAAATCCAATGACGAGATTCCAAACATGACAAGACAAATTCGCTATGGGAGGGGGTAAAATGTTCATCTGGGAACCCCCTCAAACGCAGGGTGCCACGCTCATGTCTGAAGACAGTACTCTGTCCTGCCACGTCTCTGCATCCTGGTAGACCTCCCAAGTCATAGGGACACGGTAGAGGTTCGAGGACAGTGATTCTTGCCATGCATTACCTGGGCCTTCCGTGGCATCCTAAGACCCACGGTGGCTGAACAGGACCCTCTGCTGAGCCATGCGACAGCATGTCTGAATTCCAGGCTCTCAGTGCTGGCAGCTAGCTGGAGGGTCTGTCTCTGCAGGAAGATGGGGTACAGTACACCATGTGGCCCACCTGTCCTGCCCACGGCAGGGGCTTTAACCAGACTCTGTTGACAAGCCACTTTCTTTTCCCTCTTCTTGGGACACATCGGTCCTCCAGACAGAAATTCTCCCTGACTTCCAGGGATTGAATTCTTAGCTACAAGTTTTGTTTCTGAGTAGAATCAGGGGTTACCATGGCCCTATCTTTGAGATAATAAGGCGCGCGCACGCACAAAAATCTGTCTTTTGATTTTTGCAAAGAACAGCAAAACAATCCTGTGTCCCCTACCACTCCTGTCTCCTCTGCCTGCCCCTTGTTCTGCGGGTCTGTTTCAGGTGGAATTTATCTCCAGGAAGGGCCTCATCAATTTGCCATGCGCCTTTGTTGACAAGTTTATTAAAAATCCAGGCAACTCTGTATTAAACTTTTATCAGTGTTGAGAAAAAATACATTTTTTTTTTGAACAGACAGAAAAGTTATGGATTTGGGCTGAATGGGTCTTGGTTGGTGTTTAGCTGAGTCAGCATTACTCAAGCAATGGTGCTGTTTGTAGACAGAGAAATCCTCCTGCTTTTCAATTATGGCTTTTCCTGGAGATTGACCATAGGACTTAGTACCCCCAAACAGAACTTCCAGAAAGTTCCCGAGGAGCACTCCTGGCCAGGGACACTCACACCCCCTGGGTTGTCTAATTCTTTGCTATTGATTTTAATGACGAGCCACAGTATGATGTTAAATATTAATTTTGTGGTGAATCTGCTTGCTAGTGGGCAATATCACGATGTAGAGACATATTAGGTATTGGCACTTACTTTTTACAAGCTCCACAGAAATAAAACATAAAAAGCACCAGATAGGAGTTGGTAGCCCTCTTCTGAGGTGGGAGTGGGGGCACTGGGGTCAGGAACTTGCCATTGGCTAGGGTGCTGCCCTGTGCTAGTTCATCTGGTGGTGTTGGTGTGGGAGGATGCCGGGTCCCCAAGACAGGCTCCTAAGTGTGAGAACTTTGGCCACAGGTACAGCAGTGGCCAGCGACAAATGTGACTAGGGACTGGCCGTCCTTGAGCAGGAGTACTTGGTGTTGCAAGGTCATGAAGGATCCATCATGCCCACTATGTCAGGGCAAGTGGCACATGTCTCTGTGGGTCGCTGTGTAGTTTCTGCCCATAGCTGCTGTCCTTGGCATCCTGAGGTAAGGCTGAGGGTGCTGGATGAAGGAGGGCTCTCAGGTCATATAACCTGGGTCACCAACAGACATGGAATGGCAGACCACACAGGGCTGACCCTCAGACACAGGGTCATTAAACCCAAATGTTTACAGATCCCACATTTTCGTGTGGGGAAACTTAGCCCCAGAGAGGTTCAGGAAAGCCCCAATTCACTCTAGTTTGGAGCGTCTTGCCCCAGAGTCTGAGGTCCTTCTCTGACTCAACGGTCAAGCCTGGGGACAGACAGCTGGGGGTGACCACAGTAGTCCTGTTGAGAACTCGCTCCCAATCCCAAGGCTGCTATGCTAACCCCCGGCAGGGCCCTATAGGGTTCTTGGGCCCCTGGTAGATGCAGGCAGTCTTCCTGGTAAGGTGGTGGCTGCTGCTCGATGTCACGAGTTCACGGAGCCTCAAGGGGCGAGAATGAGGCTGGCCTGGGCGCCAGGAGCTGCTGGCGTTGAGTGTGCGCCTGTGAGTGTTTCCATCTTTATCTCCGTTGCTCTTTGCTCCAATTATAACTAATTGGGTGTGTACTGCATTTTCATGGCATCTAATTTTCCGTTGATTTTACCAGGGCCGCTGGTGTTTTCAACAGTGGATACCCATGTCTAGTATCGCTGCTTGAAATGCTGAGTATACTTCTCTCGCGCGGGATGACTCCATCAGCAGACAATTTTTTTTTAAATTGTTTGGTACGTAAAATTCTGTAGTACTGACAGCCCTGTCCCATTCGCTCTGGAAAGTCAGCGGAGAGGATCCCCAAAGAAGCCATGCCCGCAGGTTCCAGCGCCAACCCTGCTGTCCCAGCAAACGCTGCATTCGCCAGCCATGGCTGAGTGTCTCTGCCCAGCATGCCCCCTTAGTTGACTTGCTTTCTAGAGTGGGTGGGGGTGCACTGAGGCAGACTTGCTCTTGACTGCAGTGAAGTCTCTCATGTCTGGTGTCAGGGAGGACAAGGTAGTTGAACAAAGATGACCGTGTGGAAGAAGACAGGACAGCCTGAGGTACAGCAGTTTTGGGGTGAAGTAAGTGCCCAGACCTAGGAGAAGGTGGGTCTGGTGGGAAAGTCATGGGCCCTTGAGATTTTGGAGCTGTGTGATGTGAGTGTCTTTTTGTTGTGGTTCAGAAAGAAAAGCAAAGACTTCAGGGAGCCCCAGAGTCCCTAAACAGCTTCTAATGGAGGCGGAGACTGTGCGAAACTCTCCACCTTGTCCCATGGAAACAACCATTGAGACAATTGACAGTTTGCCACCATCTCTACAGGGTTCTGCATCATGGTGTGTGAGGAGACCAAATTGTGGTTGATCCCTTCAAACCCACAAGCCAGTATGTTGGCCACTCACGCAGCAGAGTGACTCGGAGGCACTGAAAGGCTGTAAGGGGTGAGGGGAGCAAAGATCCTGGGTAGGTAGCTCGCGGTGGTGACAAGGGGTCCTGCCTCAGCCTTAGTGTCCCACTAGCTACATGAGGTGGTTGTGTCAGGCTGTGAGCTGGTGGTGCTTCAGTTGTGTTGGGTGACAGGACGCTGGGTGCTGGATGCTAGTTCTGGAGGTGGTAATAATGAGTCACCTCTTGGTTAAGTTCCTGGAGGTCCTGGTGTCTGTGAGGGACATGAACTCTGGCTAACAGTGCGGACTCTCCTCCCTACACTGCTGATTGAGTAGTTCAGGACCCACGTCCTTGAAGTGTTCAGCCCCCGTCGCTTTGCTTCCCGCACGTCCTTGAGACAGGGTTGGCAGGGCCACAGTGGGGCTAATGTCCTGTGAAGTCTGAGTTTATCTGAGGAGTGCGGGGACGGTCTAGGAAGGAACCACAGACCTGTCCAATCTGGTGATATCTGGACAGCCTGCACAGGGACCAAAGGGTGATGCCAGCCCTGTCTTCTTGTGACCCTGTTCCTTGGCAAGGTGAAATTGTGCCTCAGGGCTGGGGATGTGGAGTAGCCCTGGAGTGGGATTTGGTCTTGGCACATCTGGGCAAGGGTGCTTGTGGCCATCTTCCGTGGTTCCCAGCCTGGTAGTTAATGGTTCCGGGCCTGATTCAGGGCTGACTCTACCCCTTGTCAAATCCTCCACTCCAGAGTGATATTGACAACGTAGGTAAGTGTGAATGGGCCAGCAGCAAGGTCTGAAACATTTTCATTAGGGGCTTCTGGGGCAGACGGGGAGCTGGAGTTTGCTCTGCACTAGGAACAAGGAGAGGAGAGTTGTGTACCGAGCCGGAGGCTGGTGGCTGGAAGACTTCTGTGTCTGTACAGGCTAAAAGGCAGAGCCTACCCTTGTGACTCCAGGGGGACATCAAGGCATCCCTGAGTGGATCTTTCTGGAAGAGGTTATGCATCATGGATGCTTGGAGGAGGCCACTGTGAACACGGACTGGATTGGGTCTGGTGTAGGCTGAGGTTGTGGGGTTACCCATCAGTGTTTGGATGGTGGTATTCCTTGAGGGGACGCACGCGCATGCACACACACACACAGAGGGCATCGTGTGAACCTTTAAGTCACTAAGAGCAGAGACGCTAGAGGCTGGTAGTGCTAGAGGACCAGGGAGGGCACGGACGCTGGGCCTCTTCTGTCCTGTGCCACCTCCCAAGCCATGCAAACCAGGCTGCACAGAGTATTCCAGCCCTTGCCCACCCAAAGTTACATATGGTGTCTGATCTACCCTTGTCCCCAAGGTCACTACAAGCCAGAGCTGGCTGCTCTGTTACAGGGTCCATGGCTAACTGAGAGAAACAGCCCTGTCTTGATATAGTGAAAGTGCGTCTGGGTGATGCAGGCAGGGTCATGAGTGAAAACTTGTGACGTCGTCAAATCCCTTATATGAGTTTCTGGGTCAAAGGCTCATTGGTCTTGGGTGTATTCCAGAAAGGAGTGACAAGACAGGGACAGAACACTGGGTATATGTGGGTCTGTGGCAAGTGGAGATTATGGGGCCCAACCAAGGGCATAAGAACCAACAACTGCCTTCCTCAAGGTCCTGGGCATTCATGCTGGGGCATAGAGAGGGTTTGAATGTACATGTGTCTCCTCAAACCCAGTCCCGCAGAGCTCCAAAGTCTTTGCGTCTGCATGGGTTCTGGAGAAGGGAGGACCTAGGATGGAACACCAGCCTGGCAGAGCCACCTTCTTCCCGGAGTCATCCTCCCCGTGGATCTGAAGCCCAAATGCTTTGCTGAAGCTGGTAAAATGGAACCAAATCAGCTGTTGGATGGATTTGGTCCCCTTCAACCAGCTGTAGCTGCGCATTGATCACGCCGCCGGCCCAACCAGAGGACACAGCCACCAGAGACTCTTACAGGCTGCAGGGAGGTCTCCGCAATGCAGCTCCAAGGAAGCCAGGTCGTGTGCACCACCTGGGTCCCTGAGCGGCCCCGGGTCGAAATTCGGGGCTCCTGTTTCAATTACAGGCAAGTGGAGGAGGAAGCCGGCATCTCCCCAAGCTGTGGCTGACCCAGCCCAGGTCAGTTGCCAGAAGGCTATGAAAATAAATGTTCTTTTTCACACCAGAGCTTTGCTTCAAAACTGAGCACCGGGGCCCAGGCAGATGGGGTTGGGTGTAAGAAGCCTCTGGTTTCCCCTTCAGTAAGGTCCATGCCAAAGATGCTGCCCTGGCCCTGGAAGGTAGCATCCATCTTATGCTAATGGCCTGAGGGAAATGAGAGGATGGAATGTGTGTCTTGTCTCTGCGGAGGCCAACTTGGTGGTCACTCTTCAGGACATATAGCGGTGCAGGAACTGTTGGGAAGAACTCAAGGCACCACTGAACAGGAGCCCTGCCATGGCCCTGTGGCACAGAGGAACATGGGAAGGTTCCCCTCATGAAATCAGGGCCACCCGTGTGGTGGGAAGCCGGACTGCCAACTGGTGCACCTGCATGGTGCATCCGCAGTCAGCCGAGGCGCAGGAAGCTGGCTGCAGTGTGGACACTTATGCCCGTGTGGACCTCTTTGCTGGCCGGGCCCTACACCAGGCTGGAACCACTCAGTTACTCTTCAGTAGCCTCTAAAGAATGTGCCTGCCAGGAGTGAGCCCCAACTCCCACCCAGATGGGCAGGGATAAGTTTAGCTTAGGGACTATGACTGTTAGCCTGGGATAGCTGAGGCCTAGGGACAAGTGTCCGAGAGGAGGTGGAGACTGGGACCACACAGACAGAAGAGCCTTCAACCCAGCCCTGGCTCGGGGCCAGCACTCGGTCCCACTGCTCAGCCCAGCGATCTTTCCCATCTCCTCTCAACCCTGTTTCTGCATAGACCTGGCATCTCCCTTCAAACACGCTTGTCCATAAGGGTGGGAGGCTGTAGGAGGGAAGGTAAGAGAGGACAGTCAACCTTGCATTCCTGAGGCCTTCATAGCTAGCAGTGGGGCGGATGGCTTTCATGGTGGCCCGCCTCAACCTGAAACCCCAGGGCATGTTGGTAGGCTTCTGTCCTTGATGAGATCCTTCTGCAAACTTCAACCCAGTGATTTGGGCTCAAGAGGGGAGATTGGGGAACTCTCCATCCCCAAACAGAGGACCAAAGTCAGCCTTGGTCTGCCCTGCCTCCATTCCTGTCCAAGAGCAGAACTGGAAACAGTTTTCAATGCCCTGTCAAATGCCCCACCTGGGTGAGAACTGGGTCTCACCCACCTCAAACAAGTACTGAGCTACACCCACTGTGAACACTAGACCATACTTCCATGGGTGCTAGATCACACCCATCATGAGCACTGAGCCACACCCATCATGAGCACTGTGGGCCACACCCACTATGATTAATAACCACACCCATCATGAGCGCTGTGGGCCACACCCACTATGAGCAACAGGCCACACCCATCATGATCACTGGGCCACACCCATCATGAGCACTGGAACCAGACCCAGAGTTGCCCAGGTCAGATGCAGTGTGGACTTGCTTTGTCTTTGGACTGTCGGTCCAAGCCTCGACATTTAAGATAGCTGTCTTGTCCCTGGACACGCACCTCCTTCCTGGGAAGCCAGTTTAGCTTTGTGCCCAACATCTTCTGACAGGCACATTTCTAGGATAGGAACATTCTGGGGTCAGGGGCCCAACCTGGTAAAGGGCACATCTGAAGTCCAGGGACAGAGATGAGGGTGCAAGTGATGACAACCTTCAACAGAGAGTTGACCCCCCCAACCCCAGCATAGCTGCAAATCCCGGGCCAGCCTGAGACACCTCAGGCCCTCATGAGGAATTCAGATTCCGGGCCCTGGTGCCTTTTGTCTGACCCGACAGGACAGGAACCCAAGAACACAGAATTTCACCAAATGCAATGCTGAGTCTTTCCAATCAGGCATACTGACCTGGTTCTCCTCCAGCCTGTGGGAGGTGGTACCAGGCCTGGCTGTTGTCCCACTCATGCCTCTGAACAACTATGACATTGATCTCACCTCTGGGCTCCTGAAATCCTCACCATGGTGCCCAGAGTTCCTGTCACTGTCAATAGGTCTCTGGTCTTGTCAATTCTTCCACCTCTTTTCTTGCCCAGGCTGGGATTGGTATGAATTTGCACAATTCTCAAAGACTGCAGGCCTTGTGGGCCCTGTTCTAGGGGAAATTACACTCCTATCACTTCTTGGTCTTAGCCATGCACACACGTGTGTATATGTGTGCACACACCCACACATCTGTGCCTGTAATTCTCTGTGAACGTTTCTTCTGGAATCTTGTGACTAGGCCCCACCTGGGTCATAGGCAGCATTGCTCATCTCTCAAGCTCCTGACGTTCATACCCTTGCTGTCCCTAACTGTCCCTGGTCTAGGTCCTTGAATGGCATTCTTCTAACCTAGTTGGTGTTGAGTCTTGTTTTTGATCCTGTGGCCTGATTGAAGCCATTCTGATTTCTGAGAGCTCAAGATGACATCAGGACCCAGGCCTCCTGCAAGTCTTTATGGTCCTGTAGGGACCCCACTCCCACTCCATACTCTCCATTCCTTGTTTGTCCTACCACCTCTGTTCCCATGTCCCTCAACTGTCCTCAGCTTCCTGACCATGACAGTCGCAAGTGATGTCTGTATGCTGGGTCGTGGAGTCACTTGGGATGACCTATCAGCTCCTCCTTCATGCCTGGGCCTTGAGAGAGGTGAGCTCCTAAAGGCTGTGGATGGGGATAGAAGGCAGGAGCCTGGAACTCTGAATGCAAACAAAGCGATTTAACCCACTCCCGTGAGATGGAGGGCTTCCAACCCCCCTTTCCATCTTAACCTGAAGAAAGGACTCTTACCTTCCTGGGCACCAGCTTGGATGCATTTCCCTCATGGACCTTGGCAAATGTGCTCATGTCTCAGCTGTGCTCTCCTGGGCTGCACAGTTGGGCTCTAGGTCCTGCCTGGAGCATTTCTTTCCTACACCTTGGCCCCTCGGTTCCTGTTACTCACAATGGAGTGAAGAAAGGGAAAATGGCCTCAAAGACAACCTATCTCTGATGATGCAGAGGTGTTCCCCAGTCACTGACCACAACAGCGGAGCAGGAGGGCAATAACTGAAGTGGGGTTCACGTCTCCTAGTGAGGCTCCAGGTGTTGTGAGCAGGATGTGTCCCCTGCTGTTCAAGCCACTGCAGAGAATTCTGTTGGTTCTGGTGCATCCAGAGGCAACTCACCAAGCTTCCAGGCTTGATGAATCTGTTTGTTTTTTTGAGCCAGGGTTTCTCGGTGTAGCTTTGGGGCCTGTCTTAGAACTCGCTCTGTAGGGCAGGCTGGCCTCAAACTCACAGAGATCCTCCTGCCTCTGCCTCCTGAGTGCTGAGATTAAAAGTGTGCGCCACCACCCTGCTAGCTTGGTGAATCTTTATCCACAGTTGGCTCTCACTTTTCTGCCTTTCCCATCACCCTCCCTTCATCACCAGACCCCCTGTACCATGATCCCAGGTCTCCTCTCTTTGTGCAAAGAGATTGGGGAGACATGCAGAAGGACGTGACCTGTGGGAATTGAGGGACTTTGATCGTGGAGCCTTTGGAAGGGTGTCCTCTGGTAGGCGGCTGACTGTGAGAATGTGGCGGAGCACCTTTGGGAAGTGGTGTCTTCTAGGGTTGAGCAGGAAGCACCTCCTTTGTTTTTCTATATAGGATAACATGCAGACCAACTGGCTGAGCAAGGGTTGAGGGCATTCATTCTCCTGACTTCTGCTGAGAATCTGTCAGTGCCAGTGGGATGGAGCTAGGGGTATGGAGATGGGTCAGACCCAAACGGGCATCAGGCATGCTTCATTCAGTCAATGGGCACTCACCCGGTGCCATTCTGGCTCTAAGTCTGTTTGGTGTTTTGTCCCCCAGACCTCAGGGAGGCATGACCCACCTTTATCCTCTCTAGTGTACTGACAGGGACACTGAGACATGGAAAATTCTCACAGTTCTAGAGCTAGGGACTAGCTGTGGGATGCTCGACCTACCTGGAGCTCCTCTCCCTGAGCAATGAGTGCTTGTTATGCCCAGTACTAAGGCCAGCATGAACAGGGCAAAGACCGAGCACTGTGTATGACTTTATAAAAAACATTTTCTTTTGAGTGTGTTGTGTATGTGTGGTGCAGGCACATGTGTGTGGTGCAGGCACATGTGTACACACTTGGATACACACACACACACACACACACACACACACACACACACACGAGCACAAAGGCCAGAAGCCTTCCTCTTTTGTTTTGTTTTATTGCCTCGAGACACAGTCTCTCATTGAATGAGAAGCTTTCATCTTCAACTAGACTGCTCAGTGAACTCTAGAAATCTGCCCTTTTCTCACCCCTTACCCTGGGGTATCAGGTCTGTACAGCCATGCCTGTCTCTTTACACAGATGCCAGGAATTCAGATTCAGGCCCTCATGCTCCCAGAGCAAGCCTTGTACCTGCTGGGCCATCTCCTCAGCCTCACATAAATTTTTCTTGTTGCTTTTAAACAACATACAAGCCATGCGTGGTGGTATGCGCCTCTAATCCCAGCACTTTCGAAGCAGAGATCAAGATTATCTTTGGCTACTTAGTGAGTTAGAGGTCAGCCTGGGCTACATAAGACTCTGTCTCAAAAAATAAATGAGAGAAAATTAAGCCCAAACTGAAATAAAACAGATGGGGGTAACCCTAGCACACAAACGCATGGCGTAATCGGAACTTCTGAGGCAAACAAATTTACACCTGTGGAAATGGCAGAACGCTGCCTCTTCGCTCAGAACGTTCCATGGGCCTGTAGTTCACAGCCCTCCTCTATCCAAGAGCGACGCTGGCCAGTCCTTTAGAAGTCACTGTCTGTTTCTTCCTGAACACTGTGGCTGAGCCTTGCCTCTTTTTAAACCTAACGAATGAGTGGTACTCCACTGTGTAGATGAACCACATTTTCTTCATCCATCCTTGGTAGAGGGACAGCAAGTTTGCTCCCAGGTTCTGGCTGTCACAAATAAAGTGCTGTGGACATAGCTGAGTAGGTGTCCTTGTGGTACGGTTGAGATATGTGTCCAAGAGCGGTAGAGCTGTGTCTTGTGGTCGGTTAATCCCATCTTCTGAGGAACAGACACTGACTTCTGAAGCAGCTGTACAAGTCTGCACTCCCACCAGCCATGGAGGAGGTTTCCCTTGCTCCACATCCTCTCCAGCACGAGCTGTCGCTGTGTTTTTGATCTTAGCTGTTCTGATGGAATCTCAGAGTCATTTTGATTTGCATTTCTCAATGGTTAAGGATGTTGAACATCTCCTTAAGTGTTTCTTGGCCATTTAAGATTCTTTTTTTTTCTCCTCACTTTTTTAAATTTTATTTTTTTAAAAAAGAAAACAAACTTTTTTTTTTTCATTTTACATACCAATCCCAGTTCCCACTCCGTACTCTCCTTCGGATGAAGGTTCGATGGTGACATGAGATTTGTGCAGGGTGATAAATGGGGGACCTCAGACTCCTCGCCTGAACTGGCTGTCTCCTGTGACTACATTGGTGCCTTGCGCAGTTGTCGTCAGAGAGGTATCATCCAACAACTGATGGAGGCAGATGCAGATACCCACAGCCAAACATTTATTCAGGAGTTCTGAGAGGAGGGGAAAGGAGTGTAGGAGCCAGAGGGGTCAAGGACACCATGGGAAGGCTCACACAATCAACTAGCCTGGGCTCATAGGGACTCACAGAGACTGAACTGAAAGCCAGGGAGACGGCGTAAGACTGACCTAGGCCCTCTGCATGTATGTTACATGTGTGTAGTGTGGTCCTCTTATGGGACTCTTAACAGTGAGAACAGGCACTGTCTGATTCTTTTATTGGCTTTTAGGACCCTACTTCTCATACTGGGTCTCCTTGCCCGGCCTTAATACATGGGGAGGTACTTAGTCTTACTGAAAATTGATAGGCCATGTTTTATAGATACTACAGGAGACCTGCCCTTCCCAGGACAGAGATGGGAGTAGGGAGGACTGGGAGTGGGAGGGGGAGGGAGGAAGGGGGGATGGGGCAGGGGGAGACTGTGGCTGGGATATAAAATAAATAGATGAGTAAAAAACTTTATTAAACACAAAGCCAAAGAGTTCCAAGCCTTTCTAATCCATAACCCCAACCAGTTTGGGTGGATGAATGTACTTGTTTGGCAGGGGTCAATCACTTGCAGTCCTCGTATTGGATCTCACCGTGATCCCAGCATCAGTCAGTGGTTAGCCCCTTAAATCATCTTCTCAGCCCCTGCTTCTTCCATTTTAAAGTTTTCCTACATGATTTATATAAAATAAGATGCATAACTTTTAGATGTGAGATTTCTTGTTGCAATAAACTTAGATGCCTGTGTGCCACCATAGCATCCGTCAGTTCAGAACCTTCCTTCAAGCACCTCTGAGCTCCTGCCTGCCTGGTTCTGTCTCCCCTGACCTGATTACTGCTATGTTCTGGATTGGGGTTGCTCAGAGAGCTTTGTTACCTTTGATGGGTGTTTGTGGTCACCGAGGGCTCAGCAGAGCAACCTTGGCCTCTGTTCACATGACTCAGGCCCAGTAGCGGGGACTGTGAGGGACAGTTCATCTTCATTCATGCGACCCAGCTCAGCTCAGAAAGGAACAGACTTGCTGGGCTCCAGACACAGGCCAGGTCCAGTCTCACAGCCCATGTCCCCTGCAGGGCTTCATTCTGGGGCAGGGGCTTTCATGTGGCCACTAAGGTGGGGGGAGAGAGAGAAAGAAAGAGAGAGAGAGGGAAGGAGGGTGGGAGAGAGAGGACACCCAGGGGTGGAGGCCAACTGACAAGTCAAAATTGTTACTAAAAGGAAGGACACTGGGCAGGCAAAGCAAAGTGAGTGAGTGTGCTCTGAGTGTGCTGTGAGTGTGCTCTGAGTGAATGTGTGTACAGTGAGTGAGTGTGAACTGTGAGTGAGTGTGCTGTGAGTATGAGTGAGTGTGTGCTGTGAGTGAGTGTTAGCTTTGAGTGTATGCTATGAGTGAGTTGCTGTGAGTGTGAGTGAGTGTGCGCTGTGAGTGAGTGTGAGCTTTGAGTGTATGCTATGAGTGAGTTGCTGTGAGTGTGAGTGAGTGTGCGCTGTGAGTGAGTGTGCTGTGGGTGTGCGCGCTGTGTGAGGGAGTGTGCTGTGAGTGTGAGCTTTGAGTGTGTGTTGTGAGTGTGCTGTGAGTGTGAGTAAGTGAGTGTGTGCTGTGAGTGCTCTGTGAGTGAGTGTGGGTGTGTGCTGTGAGTGCGCTGAGTTCGCTCCTACAACTCTGTCATCCTGGGCAGTGTTGGTGGCCTCACTGTGCTTTGACTGTATTTATAACAAGTTAAAGCATCCACATGCTAATACCATCCAAGAGTGAGGCACAGGCCTGTCCTCTTAGCACGTGGGGGAGGATATAAGAGGACGGGGAGTTCAAGACCAGCCCCAGTTACATCGTGAGTTTGAGGGAAGCCTGGGCTACACAGCACACACACACACACACACACACACACGCACGCACGCACGCACGCACACACAGTTAAAAATAAAATTAAACACAAACCAAACAAAAAGAAAAAAATCTCAATAAAAAACAGTACAACAAAGCAACAAGAGCACAGCACTGCTAATAGTGAGCAGAGCACTGCTAATAGTGAGCAGAGCACTGCTAATGGTGAGCACAGCACTGCTAATAGTGAGCACAGCACTGCTAATAGTGAGCACAGCACTGCTAATAGTGAGCACAGCACTGCTAATAGTGAGCAGAGCACTGCTAATAGTGAGCAGAGCACTGCTAATAGTGAGCACAGCACTGCTAATAGTGAGCACGTGGTTTGCAGTGTGGCGGCTGGAATGAAGGCGGGCACTGTGAGGGTTGCCCAAAGGGTCCTCTGGTGGGGGTCAGCGCAGGTCTGCCGTGAGGGAGAGCCTGGTGCTGAGGCTCGGGCTGGACACAGCAGCTCCCCACAACACAGCTGCAGTAGCCTTCGGCTCTCTGGGACCTGTGGTGTGATCTGCAGCCCGACTTCTGTATAGCAGGTTTGAGTGCGTGTCTGGAGTGTGTTGTGCGTAGGGACCATCGCTTCCTGGAGTGCGGGTCTCTACGGATACAGGTGGTGTCTGAACTGAGAGGACAGCATCCAAGGAGGGTGGACAGGAGCGCGGGACATTCCTTCCTATGTGAACATGGAACCTGGCTGATGGTTCCTGAGAAGCTGGTGGGGGACATGTGCCCCAGTCAGATCTGAATGGAAGCCGGATGTAGAGGCACAGGCCTTTAAATCCAGCACTCGGGAGGCCGAAGGTGGATTTCTGTGAAGTTGAGGCTAGCCTGGTCTACATAGATAGTTCTAGGACAGCCAGGACTACATAAAGAGACCCTGTCTCAAAGAAAAATGTCTGAACAGAAAGCAAAGTTATACTCCCACAAATCTCTCTTTTTAAAATTTATTTTATGCATCTTGGTTTGAAGGCATCAAATCCCCTGGAACTGGAGTTACAGATAGCTGTGAGTTGCCGTGTGTGTGGTAGGAATTGAACCCGGGTTTTCTGGAAGAGCACTCAGTGCTCTTAACCACCGAGCCATCTCTCTAGCTCCAAGTTCTCTTTTAAAAAAGGGTGTTTTGCCTGCATGTATGTCTGTGCACCCACGTGGGGTCAGTGCTCACAGAGGCCAGAAGAGGGCCTTGGACCTCCAGAACTGAGGTGACAGATAATTGTAAACTGTCGGGAACTGAACATGGACCTTCTGGAAAAGAAGTCAGTGTTCTTGGCTGCCGAGCCGCCTCTCCAGCCTTGTTTAATTTTAAATTATATAAGTCTGTGTATGTCTGTGTGTGGGTGTGTGCACGTGAGTGCAGGGTCTATGGAAGACAGACGTGTCAGATCTACAGCTAGATTGCAGGTGACTCACAGACATGGGTGCTGAGAATCGGACTCGGGTCCTTTGGAAGAGCAACAAGTGATCTTCACCTCTGAACCATCTTTCCAGCTGCTCACGAGTGTGTGATCTGTAATCTTCACCTCTGAACCATCTCTCCAGCTGCTTACGAGTGTGTGGTCTTGCTGACAAAACACAAGGCTCTCCCCACCTATGTGAGGCCAGATCCTGGCCCTTAGCTCTTCACTGTGGACAGGGTGGGCAGAGCTGAAGCTCGCCTGGAAACTGCCAGGAGGAGATCTGGTCTCCTGGCACAAATCAGTGGATACAAATGAATGAAGTAATCTGTGTCTTCTCGGAGTAAGCCTGCCATTGCTCTACCAATGGGGTGCGTGAATCTGCTAATCCTTTCTTTCTGCTAAGGGTCGGTCACACACAAAGATATCATATTGACAGTTAAAGCAGGCCACAAAGTGAGGCTACACCTCTGCAGGTGGCTTGTGGCAGCGTAGGTCCACTCCTTCCTTCCAAACTGATGGTGCTGAGCCAGCCTGGGCAGTCTGGGGGAACCAAGCGTCTCTGAATAGCACCCCAAGGGCTGGGCTGAAGGGACGTATATGCTGGGTCCACCCCTGCCCCACAGTGAACTCCAGGAAAGCAGCTGAAGTGTGGGAGGAATGGGTGTTATAGGTGTTGGGACAGTTTCTGAGGATGTCGGGGGTGTTCGGTCTGGGATGGAACAAGAAAGGGAAAAAGATGGAGATGAGCCAGACACCGAACACAAGTGAACGTGGTGGAGCTCGGAATCCTCCCTCGGAGAGACTGGGCTCTGGTCATAGATGGGCAGAAGCAGGGCCACTCCGTCTTTAAACTGAGCCACTCACCTCTCTCCCCTCTCCTGTCCCACCCCAGTGCCTCCCGTGTCTTCTGCCTCAGTGAGGCTTGGGGACAATGTGGTTCTTATCATTAAAGGAACACGCCAAAGACACACAGATGTGTTATATCACAGCTGGGGCATGAGCAGCAGCGTTGGGAGCATGGGTGATTGGTCCCAGCACAGTAAGAATGTGGCCTTGGTCCTGTGTGCTGGTCGTTCTGGGGCTGCCTGGGTATCATTGATACAGATGGCTCTTTCCATGGCCAGCCGTCCAGTGAGCCAGTGTGCTGTCCTCATCCCCACATGCATACTTACACACGGACACACATTCACACTCAAGCCCACATAGATGCACACCCAGTGATGTACACATGCACCCACTCACGCAGGCACACAATCACACATAGGTGCATACCTACAGAGACTCACACACAAGTGCACCCTCACTAGGGCCCCATGCTCACATTCGTGCACACTTACATGTTTGTAAAGACAGGTACATCCTGACAACATAGACCCCGAGCTGTGCTATGGACCTGCGGGGCCTTTGCTATAGAAGTCCTGACATGACGTGGGGATAAGCCGTGCAGGGATACCAGCAAAAACCTCAGCCCCTAGAGAGCCTGCTCTCATTCCTGGAATCAAGACAAGTGGATGTGACCCCAAGAAGAGAGAGTCCCTCATGTTCTCATCTGTCACATGGCATTGCTGGCCCTGCATACCGGGAATCGGGAATCGCTGTCTGTGAACTGGCCAAATCCCAGCCTGGGAGCCAAGATGAGCTCCTGTGGGGGGAGGGGCTGATCCATTAGTGCAAGGAAGAGCCCTGTCTATACTGTGCAGCTCTGCAGCGGAAGATGGCTGTGTGGGGTGGGGCAGGCAGCAGACCAGCAGGGCCACTGGGCTTTCTGTGCCCGAGTGCCCCATACCTACTCTTTGTTCCAGGTCGTTGGAGTCTCCAAACCCTCACCCCAATACTTTAGCTATGCCCAACTGGAGCCCTTCCCTAAGTGTAGCTCTGCCTTCCTGGCCACTCCTAATGAAGGTCATAGTAGTTCCTAATAATGCCATAATTGTGAGCCTATAATTTAATAATAATTTATCTCATTCTCTCCAAGAGTTCAGTCTTACCTCTCCCTGTGAGAGGGATTGTTCACCTGGGAGAGAGTGAACAGAGTCCCATGAAGGCTCAGAGCTGGAAAGGCTACTGAAAGTGTTCCAGAAGGGTAGTGGTCCGTTGTGGGACGCTTGGTATGGTGTTTGCCTTCTGGTTCTGCCCAACAAGGACAACTGGAAGTGGAGTGGGCATGGGAGTTTCTATGAAGCAGAGTGTTACAAACGTAGCCCCAGTGCTGGTCTTTTCAGCACCCGGATTGCGGACAGCTCCCCATAGCTTCCTAGCTCGCCTTGGGACTAGCCCCAAGCTACTCACAGGACCGACTGGCAGGGACATTCCAGGGTGGGGACAAATTCACGGAGGAAGTCCTTGACCCTTGCTGGGAAGCAGAAGGCGAGCTCTTCCAGCGTCCTTGAATCTGCAGGGCCAAGGCTTGCTCTGGCTACCAGGGACAGCTCGGGCTACATCACAAGCCTGCAGCCGTGTGAGAACAATTCATTTCTGAGTCACAGCAAGTTAATTAAAATGTTTTCTTGCTAATGGTTCCAGGGCACAACTTGGAACAAGGTGCTACTGCAGAGAGCCCATCTATCTGGGGACTCCCTGGTCTGAAAACCATCCTACCAGAGCTTCTAATATGCCCCCTACAGGCGGGAGCTTCTCTCATGAATCATTAACGTGGTGTGTAGTTGCCATTTAGATATGTTAATAATTAATAATGACACACTAATAATTGCTAGTGTGGCTGAGGTTATTGCTGTTCTCCGAATTCTCCCCAGGAAGCAGTGTCGTCTCTTCTCTGGGATGAGGCAGGGGCAGCTCAGGAAGGATGAGCAATTTGCCCAAGGGCAGTCAGGATGCCAGGGAGCCCCTAGTATTGGATGATGCTGAACTCACTGACGAAAGAGCCTGTGACCTTAGGGACATAGCACCAAATGGGCATGGCTCAGGGGTGTCCAGGTGTGCAGAGTCTCACTCCGTAGCCCTGGATGGCCTTGAGTTTACCGCGTAGACCAGGCTGGACTTGAGATTGCAGGCATGTGTCAGTCTGCCTAGCATCAGGAAGCTCTTGTGCGGCAGTTGTCAGGTCAGAGGGCAGGAGGCTCTGTGCCACTGACAGGAGCCGCCAGCCTCTGGGGAAAGGCTTCAGCAGCTCAGCGTCTCCAGCTTTGTTTTTCTTCCGTCATCCATAGAATGGATGCAGCGGCTGTGTCACCTTGCAGAGGACTCAGGGCTGGCAGCTCACAGCCTTTGGCAGGAGCTGGCACTTGGAGTTGCTGTTATGTTTATTGCTCTCTAAGGGTTTCACCTCATTCCTTTCCTTGGAAAATACTTATAGAAACCGCCGCGTTCCCCAGAAGCTCCTCGCTGAACCCAGTGATCCACACTGAAGCTATCAGGGGCTGAGAGAGCAACTGGGTCCCCAGGGCTTGAAGGGTCTGAGATAGTGCACAAAGTGGACCTCGTGTCTCTGGGAGGAGATCACAGAGTCAGAGTGTACCAGGCACCCCCACCTTTTACTTGACAGTTGCAGAGGACAGCACGTGATTTCCCAGCCTGCCCCCTTCCCTTCCCCATCCATCCTGCTTCCTCCTATCTCTGTCCCTTTGCTATTGTTGTCTCTGTCTGTTTCTCTGTAACAGTCTCTCTCTCTCTCTCTCTCTCTCTCTCTCTCTCTCGCTCTCTCTCGCTCTCTCTCTCGCTCTCGCTCTGTGTGTGTGTGTGTGTGTGTGTGTGTGTGTCCCTGCTGTTCTGTCTCTGACTCTCTCTACCTCTGGATTTGATGATGTAATGGCCTGAGATGCTTATGAAAGATCCTGCGTGTATGAAGTCAGTCACCGTTGAATATCTGTGTTCACTGGGGCACTCAGCATCTTACCTGTATTCCCTGTGCCCTTGACCTTGGGGGCTGACCCCTGTGGGGTATGACTTGGGCCAAGCTGGGTGTGGGGAACAAAGCCCTTAGAACCCGTATTCTCCCTCTGGTAGCTTTCCCAGCATGACCTTTCCTTCTGTGTCTCCTCCCTTGCAGTAGGATCTTGGTGCCCAAGTCTTGAGCAACCTTTGTCCCAGGACCCACTGGGCTTGCTGGAGAGAGGAAGAATGGAGAACTTGGGTTCAATTGCAGGAGAGACACTTCTTCCTGGAGGCTGATTTCATTTGCTCTTGGCAGAGATTCCCAGGCAACTGTGCCTTGGATAGATAACATCTACCCAGAGGGGAAGGGGCTGCTGTGTATTGGAGACAGCTATGGGACAGCATTGGCTTAGCACCAGGACATGCTTCCAGTTTGGCATCAAGAGCTCCCTGGGGCATGCAAGTGGCAAGAAAGGGGATGTTCTGAGCCTTGGCCTCAGGCCTGTGTATGTCCATTGTTTGGAGGTTTCACTACCCACTCAGACATGTTTCCCCCTGAACAGAGTTCCCAGACTGGAGGAGGTTCCCAGGCTGGAGTCCCTGGCTCACTGATAGTAGGCTTATGAATTTTCTACCTTAAATCAATGCCTCAGTTGTAGATTCTAGGGCATCATGCGACTTTCCTGGGGCAAATATGAATGTCTATTCAACATGGATAGGGTGCCAATGACATACCAAAGACACAATTCCTCCTCAGCCTGAAGTCAGTGAGTTTACTGGGGCTGCATGGGTGGCAGGCTATTTTCAGAAGCATGAGCAGCTTGGAGACAACTGCATCAGAGAAAAGCCCACCCCGGCATGGGCAAGGAAAGCAGCATCCCCAGAGCTCACTGTCCAACACACAGGCAGTTCCTTCCAAGAGTCCTCTCCCCCACAACTACATATGTGACCTTAGGAAAGGGTTTTGTGTGTCTTGTAAGTCTGGGGAGCTTCTTGGCCTTATGAGCCCCCACTTCCTCTTTATTTTCCAGAGGGGAATGTTTCAGACTTGAGGAAACAGTTACAGGCCCAGGAATCAGCTGCCTCTGGCTGTGTGGGAGGTCAGTGTGTCCTCTCAAGAGTACCTACAGCCGGGTAAACTGTCCTGTAGGTATCCAAGAAGCTGCTATGAGGAAGGAAGCCTTTGGCTCCATTTTGTTGCCTGTTTCTTCCAAATTTGAATGCCAAGCCAGGGAAAGAGCTCGTTATGTTTAGAAAACTTGAAAAGCACATCTCAACAGGACAGGAGTCTGCAGGAGGCACTCGTCCCCCTGTGGACATCCATACGGCTTTTTTCCGAGATTGCTGAGGTTAGTCAGGTCTCGGGGGCTCTGCACGCCCCACTCTGGGAGTTGCTCACAAGTGTTCTTTGGATCCCTCACTTCAGTGCCTGGGACTTTGAGTATCTGACTTTCTCAAGAAGAAGCTTGTGGGACTGTCTGATAAAGTCGGCTGCCAGGGTGGCTTTGGAGGAGTTGTCTGAGACTCAGATCCACGGAGCCAGGTTACCTACGCAGCAGTACTTCCGGCATCCCCGCAGCCTCTTGTGGAAGTGTTAGACAGTAAAATTGCTCCTGATGCATTGTGGTGCCCACCCCGCCCTTACCAGCCCAGTTTGTGCCCTTTGAACTGCCAGGTTACGGAGGTGCACTCACGTCTCTATTGAATGACAGCAACCA
Organism: Alexandromys fortis; assembly: GCF_014885135.2. Taxonomy (NCBI): domain Eukaryota; kingdom Metazoa; phylum Chordata; class Mammalia; order Rodentia; family Cricetidae; genus Alexandromys; species Alexandromys fortis. The sequence goes on from NW_026067960.1 coordinate 8,030,127, forward strand.
AGAGAGGGACAGGAGGTAGCTGAAGGGAGCGACCGCGGCTGGGGCTAGCGTGGAAACGTGGCAGATGTCGAGTGGACTAAAGGAAAGGTGTTTGACTTAGGGGAGTCTTCTTTGTTTTAAGATGTAGTCTTGATCCATACAGGCTTTGAAACCCAGACTCTAAGGACGGAACAAGATGTGACAGTCTCAAATTCTTCTGGCTCTGGGGAATTAGGAAGGAAAGTGGCCTCTGCCTATGGGACAGTTCCCTCAAAATTCATGTCCTGCTTCAGTCTTTGCATCCCCGTGAGAGTCAGGGCTTTCCAGAGAAACAGCCAACAGGGTCTATGTCTATCCCTATCCATTGTTATCCATCCACCCATCCATCCATCTGTCCATCCGTCCCTCTGTCCACCCATCCATTTGTCCATCTCTCCATCCATCTATTCACCCATCCATTAATGATCTAGTCTCTGTGGTCAGTCTATCATCTGCCTGTCCTTCTGTCTATCTATCATCTATCTATATATCATCTATTTATCTGTCTATCATCTATCTATATATCATCTATTTATCTGTCTATCATCTATCTATATATCATCTATTTATCTGTCTATCTATCTATCTATCTATCTATCTATCATCTATTATCTATCAATCTATTATCTATCTATCATCTATTTGTCTATCATCTATCTATCTATCTATCTATCTATCTATCTATCTATTATCTATCTATCATCTATCTATCTATCTATCTATCTATCTATCTATCTATCTATCTAGCATCTATCAATCAATCATTTATCTATCAATGATCTATCATCATCTATATCTATCATCTATCTATCTATCTATCTATCCACCTATCTACCATCTATAATCTAACTCCTATATATTATCTATCCACTCATTATTTACTATCTATAATCTATCTACAGACTCGCAGATACTGTGTTAAGTGTCTCTGGCCTCTGAAAACTCTTAGCCAAACCCGAATTGTGTCTGAGCGGCAGCTGAGCACCTTGGCCCCAGTGAGCTGACACATAAAACTGACGCTCAGTCTCTTGCAGCGATGGGGGAGAGGGTGTCTCCCAATTCCTACTGCAGAGACTGAGGCTTTTAATAGTCCAGGAATTAGGTCAGATTTTCTGCCCAGCCTTTCCAGGAGGCCCAAGATTTGGTGCTGACGAGAGACAGATGCTTCTATGAGGCTGAGTTTGGGGAAGCCTGCAGGCCTGCAGTTCCTGGACAGGAGTTAGTACTCCACCCTGCTCAGTCCTTCACTTTCTAGGAAGCCCTCGTGGGTGGGTCTGGCTCTGTGCTGAGAACGGGCAGCTATAGCATCTTTCTGTGTCCAGTGGGGAATTAGCTAACCCCCAGGTCACCTACACAGGAAGGTCGGGTTACACTGGGGCTCAAGAGGACTGTTATTTGCCTGGTTTTGGTCAAGGAGTCCTCCTTGTAAGATGAGATTCAAGGGGTTGAAACCAACCCCAAGCCTGCTGCCCTGCTGCCTACCTAGGAGTTGGGGCACCATCCAGGTCACGGGGCTTCGTACAAATGTGCCCTCTTATACACTAGTAGTATATCTCTGCAGGATGCTGGGCCCATGGTTACAGCATTGGACTTGCCAAGCCTGGACTTGGACTGTTCAGGCAACCAGACAGACTTGTAAGTGGCTTGAACCCAACAGACAGTGTCAAGGTTCAAACATACTCATTAAGGACCCGGCCTCAACAAGTTTTTATTAAGTTCTGTGTATATCCGGGGCCCAGTGGATGGCATGTCCTGTGCAGATGTGAAATAGCCGTGCCTTAGGGGGCTCATCTGGCCAGGACAGGCTGCTATATCTAGGGAGAGTAACAAGGACCAGAGTTAGAAGCCAAGGAAGGCCACAGGGAGCCGAGAGCGTTTGTCTGAGCGAGGCAGCTGCTCATCTGGGCCAGACAGATGTGGAAACTTTTAAAGTGGAGGGAGAGGGTGGCTGGGGCCCTAAAAGGACCAAGTGCTGTATAAATTGAAGCGCATCCATGCCTCTAAGCGATTCCCCACAACACACACCTGCACAGAGGCCCCCCTCGCAGCCCTGAAGATATGTGTCACGCTCCCCACAAACACATGCCTTATACACATTCCGCACAAGCACAAACAAACTATGCTGTGTTGTAAAACTCTTCCTTAAGACTAACAGGAATGAATGGCCCCAAAGTAACTCCATTGTGTACTAATTTTAGCTAACTTCACCTGGTTATTCCATGGCCCCTACAGACAGCACCCTGGTGCATAGACCATTTTCATGAAGCCACACCTGGAACTTGGGGGTGAGGTGGGGTGGGATGGTCCACCGTTTTACAACATAAACATAAAAATGTCTTAATTAACTAAAGTGAAAAATTTGAAACTTCTGCCTTCCGACCTGTCCCGGATATGATGTAATTTGGGTTTTGAATTTATAAATCCTACCCTGAATCTCTCAGGTTGGGAGTTCTTTCAGACATGAGCCTGGACTGCCAGCAAATAAAGGACTCTTGATCTGGCCTCTATGGAATGGCTTTCCCCTCTGTCTCACATGGTTACGACACCTGTCCATGTGTATATCCCAGAAGCAGCCCCCCCATAAATCACACCCTCATATGACACCCCCCCAGGCAACGCAATAGTCAAAGACACCTCCACTGACATCTGCGTCCACAAACATGCCCCCAAAGGCACTCCATGAGCAATGCATCCACACTCCTGCACACCCACCCCAGGCATGGGTCACATGCCGCATGCCCGTCCCTCCCAGGCAGGTGACTATTGGCCACACTAACCGCAGGGAGCTGACTGCCATTCAGAACTGGACAGAGAATGTCTGGTGCAGTGCAGATGTGACCTCAGCTTGTGGCGTCCAGGATGGTCTCTACTCAAGCGCATCTCATGCTGAATCTGCTGTGGCTGGATCTTGATTGGTTGTCACTTTGACGGGACTTAGAATCACCTAGTGGGCACCCCTGTGAGTATGGCTGTAAGGGTGTTTCCAGAGAAGCCCACGTGAGAAGGGAAGACCCACTCTGAATACAGGTGACATCATCTCATGGAGCAGGGTCCTGAAATGAGTATAAAGAAGAAAGCCAGCCGTCATCTCTCTCCGCTTCCTGGTTGTGGGTACAATGTAACAGCTGCCTCAGGCTCCTGCCGGTCACGTCTTTACTGCAGTGATAGACAGTATCCTCAGATCAGGAGCTGAAATAAACACTGAAGTTCTGTGCTGGGTCTTTATTCACAGCAATAAGAGAGTAACTAAGATGGTGTGAGCGGATGTCCCTAGCAGTGTGTCAGCAGAGCCTGTTCCAGGACCAGGGAGAGCACCCAGGTAACTTTCCCTGTGCGGATCCCACCCAGGGTCTGCTCTGAACCCCCCCCTCCCCCCGCAGTGGGCCAGTCCTGTCAGGCTTGCAGATCACTTAAAGGATGGTTTTATGTTTCTTCCTGTCAGGACAGAGATCACTGCAGGGCCTGGGGTAACAGCTTCTTTGGCACTGACTGATACAAGACAAAAATGCACTTTCTCATTTGGGGCGTGAATAACCAATTTCTTACAAATATCCCAGGGTTTTTTTGAATTAAGTTTCCAGTAAGGATGACATCATCAAATTCACCTTCCGGGGTATTTTGTGAGAAACTCATTCTACCCGGACACTGCCTCTGAGGCAAGCTCCCTCCCTACAACTTCGCTACCCCCTACTGAAGGGGAGATTGAAGCCAAGGGAGAGAAGTGAAAACCAAGCAGTCAAAGGGGCTGGACTCAAAGGCCATTGCAAACCACTCTCCACAGCCACCTGTCAGTGGCCAGGTCCTTGGTTCTCGAGGTCGGTATCTATCATCCACTCACGAACATGGGAACATGGTACAGATGGTCTCATGCGAGGACTCTTTCAAGGATCGTTTTCCCTGGATTTCCACCACAAAGACCAGAGCCATCCTGTACCAGGTGTTCCCTTAAAAACAAACAAACAAAACTCACCAGAAGCCTAGGATACATCTGAGGACAGAGAAGTTTTCCAGTCACATAATTGAGTGCCTGTGACAGTCAGCTAGGAGTGGACTTAGCCAGGATCCAAGATACCATGACAACTCCTTCCCCCACCATGTGCCCAGGCTGGTATCCTGGGCAGGGCTATCCCAAGCAATTTCACTGAGTCCCATGAGCTAGCACTGAGATACTTAGCAGCCATAAGAAGGTTGGAAACCAGCATCACTTCCCATGGACTCTCATCAGGAGCGGCCTCTCTGGAGTTCATAGATTCTCCATGACATCTAAGTGAGTAAGCAGAAGGCAAAGTATGACTGTTCCAAAGTGGAGCCAGCCCAGGGCTGGACAAGGGGATTCTTAGAATGGAAGTCTTAAGGCTGAAGCCCTGCCCTGGTGTACACAGCCTTGGCCTTGAAGGTTCAGCCTTGATCTGCCTGAGTCTGCCTGACATTTCCACCCAGTGTTTCTGCTAGTGTCTTCTTACCTGCCTGAGCAGCACCTGACAGAGGGAAGCTGCTAAGGCAGCTTCTGACCCTACAGGGAAAGTCTGTCCGCCAGAGGAACAGGACAATGTGGGACAAGTGTGTACAAGCAACCAAGTTCTTTAAGAAGATGACAAGCTGGGGCCACTGAGCGGCAGAGTCTCCTCTGCTTCCTTCATTTTGCAATCCAGCCTGGAGGTAGGAGAGAGCCCATTAAGATTTGAGGGTCAGAGCCAGGAGGCTTCTTATACTTCTCTTGGGGATCTGGGCCAGGAGAAGGTTGGCACAAGTCCTCCTCCATAGGATCTGGCCTTGAGGGATGTTAGGGCACCTCAACCAAAGTCAATGGACTTTGGATGAACAATCCAGAAAATGGCAGATGAAGATACTCCAGAGCCAAGCTTGGCAACGACTCACATGAGCTACACAGCCGCCCTGCCCGTCCTGGTCACATGGCTTGCGCACAAGTGCATGTGTGTGGGTGTGGCCTGTGCCCAGCAGGCTTGGGCAATGAAAATGTCCTTTGGTATAAAATGTCACGAGTGAAGCAGCACACAGCTTACACATGTGCAGCATAGGAGCTTACGTGTGTGATTGCATGTGAACACACTCCTGCACGTGCAACATTCCTTCCATGCATGCACACAACTCATGCATGTCAACACTCATACACACATATATGCATGTGCTTCATACACACACACACACACACACACACACACACACACACTCCAACATGCACTCATGCTCAATACTTCAAACAAACTTGAATTTGCCTTTTCCAAACATTGCAGGAATTTTCTGAGAAATAGCAAAATTCAGTACCCAGATCCTGGTGAGTCTTGATGTTCATATTTTGTCCCAGTTTCTTGCTTGGTTGATGTAGGGGTGGGGATTGGCGTGGTGACTGAGTGGAGCCTGAGTCTGCAGATACCCAAAGCACATGACACTAAGCCTCAATCCCAGAGCCCACGACAGCTGGTGAGACTCAGGTCAGATCGCTGTAGGGCTAGGTACAGAGCTGACTGTAGAAGGGTGGTTGGGCTGCCCCAGCCCTGCAGAGGCTCTGGCTGTAGCTCCATTAATGGCCATCTCCCAGCAAAGCCAGAGATGACTAAGACACCATCGGAGGAATGGGACCCAGGCCAGGAGCATGCTCACCCTGTCTCGTCCTGCCAGGTGGCCCTAATATGGCCTAGTGAATAATTCAGCAGAAATACTCAGACAGAAGGGGAGCCACGGTGCCAGACCAGGCCAGGGGCGAGCAAGACGAGGATTGAGGAAATCCAGACCCAGAGCGCTCAGGGATTTGCTGGGGCCCGACAACAGGAAGCACTGGAGATGTGACATGCGCATCTAGAGGGGTCCCTGCCCTGGGTCGAGACGTGCTACCACCCTGGCTGGGCACTCTGAGGCGAGGTGGCCAGCTCTGGTTTTGCGTCAGCCCAGTCTCTGCTCCTACCTGACATGAGTTCAACAGGAAGTGTTCTGAGCAGCAAAGAAAACAGGATCTCCCATGGTTCCCCCAGGGCGTCGGAATGACTGTAGATCAGATGGCCACAGGCCGCAGGGGGGCTAAGGTCCACACGTCCTCCAGTGCTCTCAAGCATTGATCAGGGATCGACTGCATGGAAGGATGGGACATCTTCCCATTCCAAATCTCCAGACTCCAAAGAAGCCGGTCCTGTCTACCTTTGATCTGCTTTCTCAACCTTTACCCTTGAACCCCCCACCCCCATTTGCATCTCAAAGTCCACTGCACAGAATTTAGGCTCCGAGTGCCTGAAGTCGCTACTGCAGCAGGATTACAGGTCCGGCAGATCCTGTAAGAAGAGGCCACAACCGGCCACCCAGGATCTCCCTGTGGAGTTAAGGAAGGCAGATAGGCAATGGGTTTTATTGTAAACCCACTGGCTAGGTGGGAAGACTCTGGGCCCTGGGTGTGTCGTGGGACATCTTTCTAGAGGATAGCTTCACTTCAGGGTGACATAATAGACTTCCAATCCGAAGTCCTCTGCCCCAATAGTGTTCCTGACACTCTTGGGTGGACATGAGGAGGTAGCTCTGAGCTGTGCTCTGGCAGATCCTACAACCCTCAGTGAGAAAGAAGCTGAGACAAGAGGTCATGGAAACCTCTGTGTGCCCACCCCCAACATCTCAGCCTCCTGCAACTTGGAGCCCTGACCCCAGGGGTTCCCAAAACTCAGGCTCCCGTGCATGAAATAAACAGCTTGGATTCCTTCCTTCCTTCCTTCCTTCCTTCCTTCCTTCCTTCCTTCCTTCCTTTCTTTCTTTTTTTGTTTGTTTTTCGAGACAGGGTTTCTCTGTAGCTTTGGTGCCTGTCCCGGAACTAGCTCTTGTAGACCAGGCTGGCCTTGAACTCCCAGAGATCCGCCTGCCTCTGCCTCCCGAGTGCTGGGATTAAAGGCGTGCGCCACCACCGCCTGGCAACAGCTTGGATTTCTAAGACTTTCCAATTCCCAACCTCTCAGGTGAAACTCAAGCTCGGCAAGCAGTAGGAACAGCAAGTTTTCTTTGTTGCTGTCAGGTGTTAATTTGTTCTCTCTTTTGTGTTTTGAGACAGGGCCTCTCTACATAGTCCTGGCTGTCCTGAAACTCACTCTGTAAACCAGGATGGCCTTGAACTCACAGAGTCCGTCTTTGGTTCTTGAGTGCTGGGATTAAAGGCGTGACCATCACGCCCCGCTCAGGTAGCACATTTTCTATGGAGCCTCAGGCCAGTGTCTAACTACAGTGTGCCACCTGGCTGAGAATGCCCTCCCACGGACAACCTTCTTTTGAGGGAGTATATTTGTTTAAAGGCTTAGCTTCCCACACAGCTGAATCAAACATGACCAAGGAAACCCCGCCTCAGTAACCGGGCGTGGTGGTACACACCTGCCGCTCCAGGAATTTGAGGAGTTTGAAGCTAGCTCTGTCTCACAGGGAGGTCAGGAATAACCCCAGCTACACAGCAAAATTCCCCCACCCCTGAAAAAAAACCATGAAATTTGTTACAGTTTAAAAGAAGAAAAGGGATTTGCTTCTTTCTCCCGAGTGTATGTGGGGTCTATGGGGGATGCCCTTCATCAGTCAGAGGATAGGAAGAGAGAAGGGGCAAGATCCTTTCCTATAGCATCTGCAGAAGGAGGGAAAAGAGCCAGGGCTTCGAGACCAATTGCTTTGTGTGACCCCAGCCAGCTGGCTGTGGGATCCTGGCCTGGGAGAATAGGGCAGCTGGGCAGTCATGGCCCATAGTAAGTGACCAGAGAAGAGGTGAGGACACAGTGTGTGAGCCCTCTGCTGTCTGTAGGAATTGGCCATCCCTGAAAGAGGCCGTCCCTCGGGGCCAGAAAACCCCTAGATATCAAAGCATCAGAAACACACGGTTAATACAGATGGTACAGTTGAAAATTAAAGCACTATAAAATTTGTGGTGTGCAGACAAAGGGGCACTAGAATACATTTTATTTAACCATTAACTAATTAAGTATTAATTCCTTAAATGGAAAAAATAAAAGATCACAGAGGCAGGCATGGTGGTGTGTCCCTGTAATCCCAGCTCCTGGGAGGAGTCAAAACTGCAAGGACCTTCTTCAATACAGATCAGGTGCCAGATCAGCCTAGACTCCATGAGACCCTGCCTCAGAAACCAAATACATAAACAAGTGATCACAAACCAATGAGCCAGGAGTAAGCAAACTACAGCCTCTGTGCCAAATCTGACCCTTTGTCACATTTATAGACAGAATCGCCGCGGCCTCCACCTGCTCCTCGTAGAGCTAGCTGATGAGGGCGTACACTTCACCCCAAGAGACTGATATGAAAACTCAATGTGAGAACAAAGTAGGAAATAATAATGATCGGAGTAGGAACCAGTGGGCTAGAAATCAGAAGAACCATAGAGAAAATCAATTTACTCAAGATCTGGTTCTTTGAAAAGATCAGAGAAGTAAACTTCCACTCAGTCTGTCATGTATATAATGGATTACCCTTCTGGAAGACCCATCAAGATTCAGTTCACCGAGGAAGTAGCCTTGCCTCCAGGTTACAGTCCCCAGAAGCACGTAGGAAATTCAAGCCCTTCCTCTTTGGCTTCTAGAAGCAAATATGAAAGGTTTGTGAGCACACAGATGCCCCCCCCCCTCTCGTATGTGTGTGTGATTGCATGACACACAGTCTTTGCAGCTGCTGTTGATTGTTCTGGGGCTGCCAACTATCACACTGCCTTTCTTCTGGAAGATGCTCAACTTTTCTCAATTCTGGGTCTTCTTGAGCACTACGGATGCACAGCGCAGATGTACACAGATGTTGTACACTACGGGTGTACAGCACAGATGTTGTACACTACGGGTGTACAGCACAGATGTTGTACACTACGGGTGTACAGCACAGATGTTGTACACTACGGATGCACAGCACAGATGTACACAGATATTGTACACTATGGGTATACAGCACAGATGTTGTACACTATGGGTGTACCGCACAGATGTTGTACACTATGGGTGTACCGCACAGATGTTGTACACTACGGGTGTACAGCACAGATGTTGTACACTACGGGTGTACAGCACAGATGTTGTACACTATGGGTATACAGCACTGATGTACAGATGCTGCTCATTTTTCAGTCAGAGTGAGTGGCTCATACCACCTTGGCAGAACTGGCACCTGAGAACAAAATGCCACCTGAGGATTCCTGGTGGAGCCCTCCATGAAGCCAGATCAAGTGTGGCCTTAACTGTGTGCCAGGCAGTGGGAAACACCAGGAACTGGGGCTTTCGGGAAAGCTTTGATGGATTTTTTGGGGGGTACAGGTTGTCACTGTCCCTTGAGCAGAAAGGAGAGAGAACTAGCTGATAGCAACCAGCCACATCCTGTGCAGTGAGAATTTGTGCCCATACAGTGACACAGTGACCTCCTTTCTCATGTCTGTGACAGGGAGACAGCCTCAGTGCAGGCTGTGGTGGAAGCAGCTTCTCTCCCTCTGTGCCCTGGAATCCTTAGGACCAGATTCTTCTACCATCATGCGGTTCGGTCACACAGAGCTGGGGCAGGAGGACTGGAGCTTACAGGATGCATACAGTACTCCAGAAGCAGTTGAGCTCCCTTAGATGGAAGAGTCCTTGTCAGATGTGCATCTCCTCGGGGCTTTGTCCCAGAGGGGCCTGATTGATGGAGGAGCCGATGAGATCAGAGCTGGTGCGGGCAGTCTGGTCTGATGGTGGTGACTCAATGGGAAGAAAAGGATGGGAATGGAGGCCCCTCACCCATGCCTGCTGTCAAGCATTGACAGGAAGAGGCCGGAGGCATATCCACAGAGACAGCTTAATGGCTTTTGGTTAAAGCATCTGGGCTGGGAGAGGCTGAGGGAACCGTGGTGGCCTTACAATGGCAGCTACTGGCTAGGACTGCTGGATTAAAAGCAAGATATGACAGTGGCCACAGACTCGGGTCCCCTCTTCCAGTCCCCACCCAGTCCTCAGGGTACTGTGGATTCTCTGTGAAGGAGGTCCAGTCAAGCAAGGACCCCAGTGCTCCACCTGGCCCATGGTCTACACCTAGAGCATACCTTCCCCGTGAGACCCTCCCAGGAACTGTAAACAGGACCACCAGGAACCAGCAGGCAGGAGAAACAGAGAGCTGAGGTACGCTGGCTATATAAGCCACCTGTCCTGGAAGGTCTATTGTCAACTTGGTTTGGGCATAAAGGCGAGGTCACACAGGACTTGGGTTGTTTCTGCAAGGAATCCAGAATGAGACCAGCATGTTAGCCTGGACTCTCAGGCATCGGGAATTTCTGCAGTGGACAGCAGAGCAGGGTTTCGGCCTTGGGCAGCTTTCAGCAGTAGCTGCCATCTCTATAGTCTGAGCTTGAAGTCCAAGTGTGCAGTGCCTGCCGGGCAACTATGCTAACAACCCAGGGGTGTCGCATTTTCAACCCATGAAGTGAGCTTACTCCCAGCCCAGCCAGGTACCACTGTGCCTCTTGGTGAGGATGGGGAGGTTTGGAGTCAGACAGCTCTGCCCAGATCCACACACCATCCATATGTATCCTGCCACTCACAAAGATTCTTTGGGGGCAATGTTGTGCTCTGGGGCTGGTGTCTGAGACCGGGATGCAGAGCTAGGAGTTAGCTCAAAGAATGTCCAGACACAAGGGACGAAGGGAGGATGCCCTGAAGATGGGCTGCCCCAAAATACCATTGTCTTGAAGGCAATCCCTTTCTTAAACGGATAAAATACCAGGCTCTCATTTGAGTGGAAGGCATAGGGACAAGGCTGTCTCTAGAAACACTCTTGTGATGTGACCAGCCCTGGGTGCGGAGTCCATGTATTTCATGTCAAGATCAGACTCAGTACAGTGAACCTGAATGTGTGTGTGTGTGTGTGTGTGTCTGTGGAAGGGGGATTGGGGCATTGTGGGGCCCTGGAGCTTCTTGGAACAGCATGAGGATGTGTCAGGGAACCTGGCAGATCTTGACCCTTAGCAAATGCCATGGACAGAGTCTGTAGTTCTCCGTGGCAATGACCTCACTGGGCTGAGACCTACTGAACTCAGAGGCACCCATAAAGGTCACCCTGACCATGACCAACAGCACCATCCTGCTGCAGCAGGTCCTTGAAACCTGTCTCCCACATCACAGCCTGGTTGATGGGCGGCTGACTGGCTGAGTAGTCCAGAAGACATTCTTACTTTGGGAAGTTGCAAACAAAGTCCCCTCATCTGGAAAGTTACTTTTCACGTTGGACAACGGTTTTTTAAATATAGAAAGTGGTTGTTTGGGCCTCATGGGTAACGGCGAGCGTTTCCAGAGGTACCTTATAGAATCTGTACTGAACTAACGGTTCCTTTATTTGCTTTGGGAGGATCTTGTTATGTGGCTCAGACTAGCCTAGAACTTGGGGAACGCCTCTTGTTTCAGCCTCCTGTGTGCTGGGATTTCAGCGTGCACCACCGTATCTGGTTCCCCATTTGATTTTTATGCAGATGTAAGACAAGATCTGAAATCCTGAAAGAAAAAGATGTTGTTGGGTGGGGAGTGAGGCACAGAGAGGAGAGAGAGATTGAAACAGGCAGAAGGTGTGGGGAGAGGGAGGAAAAGAGAGAAAGCCACTAAGAACACTGTTGAGAATACTGCACAGGAACAGCAGACCACGACAGTCAGCACCCCAGGACTCAGGAGAGTGGTGACGTGTGGGTCTTGGTCTTCCAGGGATCCTCCTCCTGTCCCATCTCGACCTGGGAAGTGCTGGGCTGGGGGCCAGTAAAACACTCTGGCTCTGATAGCGGACTCCGTTTTAACCGGTATTATCTCATCAGCAGTTTTACTCAGCCGATTGGCAGCACCCCAACCCGGCCACCAGCAGATGCCCCAGCTACAGACATGCAGGGCTCTGCCCAAATCTTCCATCTGTATACCCAGCCAGTGTGGTCCCCATTCTGAGCCTCTTCCTTACTAAGTTCTCCAGAACACCCCACCCATCCAGGTTCGGCCCTAGAAAGGACATCAACTAGGCCAACTGTGGACTCTATCCCTGGGAGCTTGGGTGCCACTGGCTACAGGTTCAGGTGCTGACTGGAGGCTGTCCCAGTGAGGGCTGTGGCCCAAAGCCTGTCTTCTGACAGGCGAGATACTCCAAGCCTGTCAAGTCAAAGACCCCGAGGCCTGTTCTTTGTCTGTCACCATCACCATAAGACAAGCCTCTGACGGGGACAGACCTCACATATATTACACCCCAAATTAAACTGTTGGTGTGCCCCACTCAGAACCCAAACACAGGACCGGCCTGTCCATCAAGGTGACAGGGCCCTCTCTGCTTTATTGTTTCTTACCTGAAAAATGACTGCAGAGTGTAAACACGGTATAAAACTCTTGGAGACCGGCAAAAGCTGGAACAGCTTGTAAACATCAGAAAGGAGCTGTGGCGATTTCTCACAACAGAGGTCTGGGGCCAGGAGGGAGGTGGTGTCTGTTGGGACATTGGTCGAAGGCAAAAGTCCAGATTCTATCTTAGAGGCTATAGACACTGCTGTTCTTCAGTTCTTGTGTCTGAAAGAGGGGGGCAGGCCACAGTGAAGTATCCAGGGTGGAGCCCACAGTCCTGGGGGAGAATGAGACCAGTGTAGTCCGTTTTTCCCACCAAGCTGGGAGCCCTGTCAACACCTCCTGAGACTGGAAGGGGCTGGTCTTTGAGGGCAGAGCCCACGTAGATCGGGCATCAATAGGACGTCTGGTCTTGACAGTATCCTTGTAGTGATAGTTTGTTTATGTTTTAATAAATAAAGCTTGCCTGAAGATCAGCGGGCAGAGCCAAGCCACAAGAGGCCAGGGAGTGGTGGCACACACCTTTAATCCCAGGAGACAGGCAGAGGGATCTCTGGGAGTCCAAGGCCACCCTGGGCTCCACAAGATTGAATCTGTGATCCCAGCACTTGGGATCCCTTGTCTTCAATCCCAGCACTAGGGAGGTGGAGACAGGAGTGATGTGGCTGGGCAGAGAGAGGAATATAAGGCGGGGGGGACAGGAGCTCAGTGCCGTCTGAGGTTTGGTGGAGACAGTTGCCGTCTGAGGACACAGTCTGAGGGCAGGATCTCCCCTTGGGTCTGAGCACTGGTAGAGGTCAAAGGTCTCCCTACTGGCTGACTGCTCTGCTTCTCTGATCTCCCAGCTTCCACCCCTAGCATCCGACTCAGTTTTTATTATTAAGGCCAATTAGAATTCGTGCTACGCATCCTTTTATTTGATTCGCATCCTTTTATTTGATTCAGGCATACTTAGAGCCAGTAATGCTCCAGGCTTCTAGTTACAACTCCTCAGGTCCCTCTCTGCCAGGCCAGGTGGGTTTGATTTCCCATCACTTCCAAGGGACGAAAACCTGCCTGCGTTCGAGTTCCTGGGGTAGTGTGTGGGACAGACCTCAGATGGCTCACGCCAGGCAGTGGGAAAGACACTGTGGCCTGTCTCTAACTAAAAAACAGCAGACACATACAAATTGAGGAGCGTTCTATAAAGTACTGACGAGTCCCCAAGACTATCACTTTTTTTTTAAGAGGGACGCCCCATCGACCTTCATAACCTGGAGGATATGGGGTGTCTGAATGTCGCGTGGGGTCCTGGGACAGAAAAGGGCAGCAGAAAGAAGCCAGGGGCACTCGGTTCCCACCATGGTGAGACATGCGTGGAGGTGTCACATGTAAATGTGAGGGTGACTGTGGGCTTGGGGACTCTGCACCCCTAATCTGAAACCATTCTAAGAGTGGAAAGTGTTCTTGAAACGGGAGGGAAGTATGGAACAGATCGCTCCGTCAGCTGTAAGTCTCTATCCTATTCAGGTTCACACTAAGCCCTAAGAATGAAGAGCTGGGGCAGACGCCCTCTGATTTCTCACCGCCTCAGGGAGTCTGAGGTAGAGCATGCAAAATGCTTACATCACTCCACTAGGGGGAGCTACGCGCAACAAATTGCTTCATAAGGGCAAAGTCGGCTCCGGGAGAATGTCACTAAAAAACGCCTTTCTTGGATTCCGAGGGTGGGTGGGTGTCAGAGCAGGCCTTCGTCAAAGCCCTGGCAGCTATCTGAACAAAACACTGGGAGCGTGAAACCCTCTGCAAGACCGGCAGCCGACTCTTCTTCCTCCAGCCTCCTGCCCCACATCCCCAGGGTTACAGACGGGCAGAATTCCCAGGCAGCCTAGGGCTCTGCGGGGTTGAATTTCATCAGGGCCCCCGGTCTGCGTTGCTGCAGCCACCCTGTCCCGGTGCCCATTCCCAAGGCTGAGCTGCTGGTTGGCTGTGGCCATCGAGCCTCCTTACAGTAATCGTGATAAAGCTAAATGCGTAAAGACTGCTTTCCCGGAAAACTGCTGACATGCTTGTCTCGGAAAGGGAGGGTTGGTGAGAGACGCCTGATGGCTCAGACCTTAATCAATCTCTACTCTCGCAGCTAAAATAGTTGTGATTTATGAAATTCTGCAAGTCGGATCTCTGCTGCCCATGCATTCCGAGCAGCTAAGAGGCACGCTCACTGGATACCCTGCCTGGCGTGGTGTATCTGCCTCCTCCCGCCTTCTCTGATTTTTCGTTTTCCCTGGTCCCTCATTCTCTGGGTTCATTCTGCGTCTCCCCTAGGATCTGCTACACCCTCGCCTGCAGACTTCAAGGGACCTCATCACCTTCACCATCCAGCAGACTCTTGGGCGGTGACAAAGATTCTTACAGCTCAGAGGACTCTGGGCCTGACCCCTAGCCTGAGGTCATTCTTTATGCACAATGAGAAGTCAACTGAGGGGAAACGCCTTTCTCTCTGACTCCATTTATGGAGGACAAACGCAATTGTATTGGTGTGTTGGTCAGAAATTGACCGGCGACACCAGCTTCTCTCCAGCTTCAGTATCTTCTGTAACGCAGAGCGCATGCGCGCGCAGGAGCATGATGGCGTGTTGTACCTGTGTGGAGGCCACAGGTCAAGTTCAGGGGTCTTCCTCTGCGTTCTCTGCCTCGCTGTTTGAGACAGGGTCTCTCACTGAACCTGGAGCTTGTCGAATTGGCAGCGTGCTCCCTTCCAAGTGAGCCGCTTCTCCTGGCGCTTTAACGTGGGTGCTGGGAATATGGACTCAGATCCTTATTCTTGCAGGGCGAGTACCCAGTTGAACCATCTTCCCAGCCCAGTGATGCACTTTATTTGAAAGGTAGGCACAGTCACAGAGAAAAGGATGAAAGATTGGAGACAAGCCTTTCACACGCTACATGCTCATGACAAATGCTGTCTTTATTGTGAATCCAAGGCACACGGTGAGAGAATGATTTTGCTTCTGACAGAATTTAAATATAAAGCCAGTTCTGGCCACAGAACTGACGAGGAGCCTGCTGGTGAGAAAATCAACTTGACTGTCTTTCTGGGAAGTAAAAGAAAGTTCTAAGGGTTCATTTTGTCACAGTGCACCACAGTTTCAATAAAATCCTCAGAGATTGTCCCCAAGGAAGTAAGCTTCTGCCTCAAAATTTGCACATAAGACCAGACACTGAGTTTTTAACATTCAAAGCTTGGACTCATCCACACGAGTTAAATAAATTATGCTAAGAAGGTGTGTAGCTACAGTGTCAGGGACAAATATTAACTGATATGAAGAAATATTCAAAACATACCAAACAAGGGGACAAGTGGGGATAGCTCAGTGGATAAAGGTGCTTGCTGAGGAAGCCTGCCAACCTTAGTTCCAGCCCTGAAACCCATGTTCAGATCCTGATTTGCCTGCGTCCTGGAAGGGATACCAGTACCAAAGCAGAACACCTGGTTACGAGCACAGCGATGGTTCTGGGTCAGATTTCTCAGCTCTTGGAGGCCCTGTCATCCATCTGTGTGGAGGAAGAAAGGGCACACACCACAGCTTGCTGTGAAGGTCAAAAACCAGGCTGTACATGCAACGTGCTGAGCCTGGGAGGCCGCAGCTCCCCCTGCACAGCTGTTCTCGCTGCGTTCCATGGCCTGTCTGACCCCTGGACATGTAGACTCCAGGCCCTATGGCCTCAGTCTGGCAAGCAGGTAAAAGTCGCATCTGTGAACTCAGGTCTTAGGGGAAACCAGGGAGACAATTCTAGCATGTGCTTCTCACCTGTCGTAATAGGGTTAAGATAGAAGTCACCATCTGTAAAGGAACTTCCACATGAGTCGGAGGGGAGGCCTGGATATCGAGGCCCACAGGCCAGCAGCTGCAAGCATCTCCATAACGTGCTCAGCTAAAGCTGATGAAGCAGAATCCCCACGTGTGAGAAACTTGGGGGCATCTGTTGTCAGTGCTGGGGAAGGCCTGTTCCAAACTCCCCGGCAGAGAGTGAGTGTGGGTGACATGGGGGCCGAACGTAGAGACCCTTGAATGAGAAGTTCTGGGGTCCCTTGAGACTCACATGACTGCTTGGACATGGATGCAGCTCTGGAGTCCACCTAATAGGTCCACCCTGGCAGGCGCGGAATCTGCATTTAAATTCAGGTTCATCTAACACAGATGCAGTGAGCAGAACACTGCCCCAGATTCTAGTTAGAAGATATTTGCCCAAGGGGACACAGCCCCCATTAGCCCGAGGGGAGTAAGGCTCCCAAGGACGCCACAGCTTGGATCAGCCAATAGGACGCCAAGGAAGGAGGCTCTCTTGGCGCTTCTGCAGGACAGTGGAGTTTCCGCCACTGTGGGTCCAGCCTGTGCACCAGCATCTGACAATGCTGGGTTGGAGCCTCTCTCTCCACCGGGCGTGCTGGGATTATTACCTAACCCATCTACGTTATGTTCCCCTTGCTTAGGGTGACCAGTGAGGATCCTGAGGGCCACAGATAATCTAGGACCTTCTCGCTCCTCCTGAGTGATGAAGCTTCAGGAAGAGTGAATGCCCGGGCTCAGCCAAGACACTTCTGCCCTCTACTGGCTGATATGGGTACTACAGGGAAGGATTAATGAGAAAGTTGTCTGAAGGAACTGGGGGCAGAGAGCCTCCATGAGTCTCAGGGTCTTTACCAGGTCTGACAAGGCCCTACTCTGAGACATTAAGGAGAGACTGGGGGAAGCTTACTGGGTCCCAGCACCAGAAAAGGGAACTAGAGCAGCCTACAGGGCCAGGATTCTCTGTGTCACTGACAGTCCCATTTTCTTATGAATGGCAAGATAGTAAAGCATCATTTTCTAGTTAGGGAAACTGAGGCTTTGTAGAACAGGTGCCCTTGTGGGTTCTGGATCGAAGCTCTGGGGCCTGTGACAGGCTTAGAAAAGAATGAGAATAGCAATAGCAATAGACCAGGGACAAAGCCAGCCCTGGGGCTGCTGCAGTTAGGGGCCATGTTCCATACCATGCCGGCAGCACAGGCCTAGGATGCCCTGGGCAGGATCTGGCTGACTCTGGAGCCCTTATTGTGAAGACCAAGTGTCACACAAAACATGCAGATTCTAGGGGTCACTGTGGGCTTATGGATGGCAGAGCCGACCTCCACGGAGTTCACTGTAGGCCATGCAGAGCCCTGAGCCTCCACTTGATCAAGACAGAGCCCATATGAGTCCTCCACCAGCACATTAGAACACAGGGCCCACACTGCTCATGGCTATCCTGGCTATCCGTCCCTCCTCTGTGGACAAAACTGGTTTTAATTCGAGGTTTCCCTGGGTGGCTGGGTAGCTGCTAGGAGGGGCATGGGGCCTACATGTGTTGCCCATCAATGCATTCTCAAAATCCAGGATCCACCATGTTCCCAGCTTACTTCTGGAGCTGCTAGGTACTGCCTTGCTTCCCTCGGCCTCCCCAAAGTCCCAGAGTTCTGAGCATCCTGTATCCTGCGAAGGGAAGTGTTGAGGACCCGTTCCTACTAGCCCCTGGATTTCCAAACTATCAAAACATATCTGGGCCAGAGTCCAGCCTCTCTGGGACACCACCGCAGCATCCAGCACCAAACCCCAAACCCCAGCGTCCAGGGGTAACGTGAGGCCCATGTGGCCTCCCAGCGCACAGAATCCAGGGAATTTAATTAAAATTGCTTCTTCTCTCACAATTCTGGGACTAGACCCCAAGGCCTCATGTCTCTAGCACCGAGCCACACCACAGCCTGAAAGATGTTTCTAGCAGACCCCTAAATGTCAGTTTCTACTACCATTCTGCGGGCAGTAGGGTAGAGTCTATGGAGAATGATTGAAACCCAGCTTGGAAGGAGAGGTCCTGTCTCACTGGATCCCGGCTGAACCAGGATACAGGGACGATGTCCCTGGGATGGATCTCCAGGGTGAGTCAGCTGTGGGTCTACTCCAGACTCCCCTCCTCCATCAGCCCACGAGGCTCGTTCTTGCCCCGGCCTGGAAGGTGACTTGTGTGAACACTGCCCATGTCTGATTTGCCTTTCCTGACCCCTCCCTCTTGGGCAACAGGGATGTACACTATGAGGGCCAAAGGGGCGCAGACAATGTCCCTTATTTATGATTTATGGACAGTTGGGGGGGGGGACGGGACCAGGACACCAGTGTTTCCCTTTGTTCTTTCTCAGCTGTCAAAAACACCGTCTTGCATAGGATGTGTGTAGCTTCTGTAGAAGTTTCCAGCACACACTGGGACGAACCAGTGTGGTGTGTGGGGTGGGGGGAAAAGGGAAGAGTCCTACCCCAGGCCACCTGAAGCCAAAGCTGGCAGAATGGAGCTCCTGAGGTGTCAGGTATAAGGCCGGCAGCTCATGCTGTGCCCAATGAAGGACTGATATGGGAATATCAGTAATGCCAGTCACTGAGATGCTCATGATCTGAACTCCTGACAAGCACATGCTAACTGGTCACCACATAACACACCAGGGGGCAACCCATGGGTTCTGAAGTGGATAACAAGAGGCAAGAGGGCCATCCCCACACAAAAGGAGGAGAAGAGGTATCTCATGGGGAAAGGTGGGATGGGATGAGAATTCACCGAGGGCACTGAGGGTGAGATGATCAGACAGGCCCTGCTCCTGAGTCCCCGTTGTCTGTTCAGTCTCCCTCATAGATGGGGGTCAGAGAACCAACACACGCGTATGGAGGAAGCTATGCCAAAAAGGCCTCAAGCGGTTGGACCATTACCTTATGAAGTGTTCTGGAGAGCGGCCAGGAGACAGCTCAGCCGGGAACAGGGCTTGCTGCCTTCTCTCTCGCTTGCCGATGACCTGAGTTCCACTTACGTGATAGAAAGAGAAAACAGACGCCCAGAAGCCGTCCTCTGGTCTCCACACGCACGCTCTGTGTATGTCTGTGGGTGCAGGTATACATACATATGTGTGCAAGAACGTGCCAGAAGTTGCTGCTGGATGTCTTCCTCACTCATTCTCTGCCTGATACACTAAGGCATGGTCTCTAGGCCAGATAGGCAGTTTGCACTGGGATCCCCTGTTTCTGCCTCCTGGGTCCATGAGATTCCAGGTAGGCCACCGTGCCTCCTCCTAGGTGCTGGGGATCAGAACCCAGGTCCTCATCCTTGCCCATCAAGTGCTTTACCCGCCGAGCTATTTTCCCAGTCTCTGAATTCTCCACTTTAAAGTAGCTAACTGGGCTGGGTTTGGCAACACATCGGGGCCTTCAAGGTCATCCTCAGCTCTATGGCAATTTCAAGCCCAGCCTGGACTACAGGAAACTCTGTTCAAAACAAATACAAACCAAACCAAAGAGCCCCAGCAACAACATACACATGAAACGTTGAACCCAGGCTGGAGGCAATGCGTCTTGAATGGAGAAGGGCTGGGCTCCGTCCCCAGCACCAGGTGGAAAAGAAGTGAAAGTCTTGACTCTTATCTGTGACACTGAAACAGCAAAGCCACCCTCTGTTGCTGATCTGGTGAGATCTCAAGTCACAGGGCTGTGGAAGGATAACTCATTGGGGTCAGGACAGGGCCAAGCTTCCTTAGCCCCAGACAAGGAGCTGGCCACAGTCCAAGCCTTGAACTGGTTCAGACACACAGCACCCATCAAGTGACCTTGGAAGCGGCCTGCGCCTTGCGTGAACTGTTCCTGGTGGGTGTGACAGCAGAGCTGTGTTTATATTTAAAGCATGCAAAAGAGTTGCTCAGAAATGTAGTGGGAATGGATGAGGTCATAGGAACCCAAGATTTGGCCCAAGTAACCTGGGTGGGCTGGGGGCGGGAGCTGCAGGGGCTGGTGATGGCCGCGTGTGTTCCATGTGTGGGTGTTTAATGTTTCCGGAACACGATAAGGCAGGAAGCAGTGAGCACCACGCACAAGGGCTCAGGGGTTCCTCCTAGACCCAGGTCAATTCCAAGCTCCCGAGCGACTACGGAGGCATGTCCATCTATTTGTGAGGATTTTGTAAACAACCCCAGGCATCATTCTTAGGATTTGTTTTTTGGAACCACAGTCCTGCAGCCCAGAGCGTCAGAATCACCCCTTCCATGGTGATATGCTGTCCCTGGCATGGCTTCAGTGGCCTGCACAGCCCGGTTCACCCTCATGATTGCACCAGCAAGAAGAGAACCTCGGAGAGAAACATGAGACCAGGGGACCCGAGCCTCCCAGGACCAGAAAAACAAATGTTTCTCCTGGGACCTGGAATTTTCCGCAGGCATATTTGTCTTCCCATGTGACTCAGCAACATCCTCATCGCTCGGGATGACAGACCTCCTCTTCAGGAACAGGAGGAAGGGGCGGCTCTTCGCCTTATCGTGAACTTTTCCACGGTGGCCCAGGGGCCCTTGGGCCCCTGCTCACCACTCTCCCTAGACTTCCTGTGGGAGCCCACATGAGCTTCACCACAAGTTTCTGAGATGGCAGCTCTCAGGGGCCATTTCCGTGCCCTCACTGGCACCTAGAAAAGGAGGGACGGGGACGTGTTGCACACACAAAGCTGAGACCTGCGTCTCCCTCCCCCCCCCCCATCAGAACCGTGGTCCAGCTTCAGCCTCATGGAATTCCCATACTCACCCCCAAGCCCCGGCTGCCATGCTGAGCCCCGGAGAAATGCCTGGTGCCCTCAGAGGGAGGGAGATGTCACTTAAGACAAGAATGGTGGTTTTCTAAGTGCTTCCTCTGTGACTTTCATGACAGACCATGGTGGCCTCCCAACACCTCCATTTTCCTGAGCAGGACCAGGGCTCTGAGTAATAGCAGAGGCCCCTGTGTAAAGTTTGAATTTCAGCCAGCCCAAACCAGTCCAGTTAGACCAGAGACGCCCCTGGGACACTGCTAGCCTAACAGAAGGGGGGGGGGTGGGAATCACAGATGCCTCACGTGGAGGGGTTGGGGTCATCTTCCTGCTCAAGGCTATATCCCTACACCCTGGCCCAGAGATTCCCACACCTAGACCCCAAGAACCCCACTCTTTGATCTCAGGAACCCCCATATACTCATTCCTCGCAACTCTGCATCCTGAACCTGTGAAACCTCCCCCATATCTGTACATGCCAGGGACCCCTACACTGCCGCATGGATCTCAGACCATAAAACCAGGAAATCCCCCAGGTCCCAGCTAGTGTCAGAGCTGAAGAAGGGACTGGAGACCCCAAATCAGAGCCTTATTTCTGTACAGAGCACCACTTTTGCCTGGGCTCCTGGTTGCTGAGCAGAGTAGGGGCTGTCCACACTCTCCCCAGACATCAGACATAATGGGGTCTGAAACTTTCTGGTACAAAATAAAACTCCTGGGCACACGAGTCCCTCCATGCCCAACATAGCCAGGCCCCCACAGGGACGGCCATCTCCCTCTGGAGACAAACACCATGCCTAGAGACTGTGCTTTCACGCTTGTTGTGAGTAGTTCTGCTCACAGTGAGAACAAAATGGAGGCACAAACGTCTCCACTGTCTGTGTTTGGGTAGCACACTAGGAAGGAGGGGCCTGTGAAGTAAGAGCCACTCTGCTTGTGGCTCTTAGGAGAAAAATCCTGAGGGGCGGCTCCTCTGGTACAAAGAAATCCAATTAGGTCAGATCAAACCAAATTAAAATGCCCATTGTTTGATTGAGTACTGCACTCTCGGGTGGCCAAGCATATGGCGGGGAGACAGGGCAGCAGGGAGCACATGCAAACCTGGAACCATGTGTTTCTCCTCTGGGAACCCACTTAAATACCCTGTGGGAGTGGCATGCTGGGATTTGGAGTCCAGAGCAATGCAGCTCCCAGGCCAGGGGGGCTGGGATGGATGCCAGGGGCTGGGGCTACACTCCAGACTTAACAGTGGCGTACAAGGATTGGTCCCTGGGCCTCAAGGCTGCAGAACAAGGGCTCTGCCCCTGAGCTACACTCCCAGCCTTCGTTTTACATCTTATTCAGAGTGTCCAGCTTGTTATTTAATTTACAATCCTTCTGCCACAGCCTACCAGGTCACTGGTATTTTAGGGCTGGACCACCAGGTCTGGTGTGAAGTTAACCTTGATATCTTTTATTTAAATCTAACAGAGTCATAAAACCATGACTTCAATATGGAAGCAGTACATGGGATGGCAGATATTCTTTCTACTCCTTTTAGCTTCTGCATCTTCAAAATAGGTTTGTATTTTACATCCACTGCCCGTGGTCAATTCAGGTACTGAATATTTATCATAAATACTGGACTGAGAGCTGGCAAGACTGCTCAGGGGGTTAAAGCAATTGCTGCCAAGCCTGACTACCTGAGTTCAATCCCTAGGACCCACATGGTGGAAGGAGAGAACCAACTCCCACAAGTTTTTCTCTGACCTCTACATGTGCACTGTGGCATTGTGCAAGCCTCTCACTAGATAGACAGACAGACAGACAGACAGACAGATAGATAGACAGATAGAGACAGATAGATGACAGAATAGATAGATAGGCAGATAGACAGACAGACAGACAGACAATAGATAGATGACTGATAGATGATAGATTATAGATAGATAGATAAATGGATAGTAGATAGATAATTGATAGATAGATAAATAGGTGATAGATGATAGATAGATAGATAGATAGATAGATAGATAGGTGATAGATAGATAGGTGATAGGAGATAGATAGATAGATAGGTGATAGATGATAGATAGATAGATAGATGATAGATAAAGAGATGTAATGAAATTTAAAAAAAAAGAAATCCTAAATTAGAATTAACGAAATTTATCCAACTGAGTACATTCAAACAGGCTAGGAAACAGCTCGGTCAGGAGAATGTTAGCCTTGCAAGCTTGAGGACGTGATTTCAACGCGCAGAACTCACGCTAAAGGTGTGAGTGGGGATGGAGGCTGGGCATAGTGGCTCTAGTTTATAATCCTAGCCCTGAGGAAGCAGAGGCCACACACCTGGGGCTAGCCTAGCTACTTGGTGTGTTCCAGGCCAATAAGACAACCCCTGAGGAATGACACCCAGGGTTGACCTCTGGCCTCCACAAACATTTGCACACATGCATTCCCATGCATTAGAATGCACACCCAAGACACACCTATGCAATGCATGAAGACATACTTAGATGTTTTTAAAAGTGGAATGATCTTTGTTTTTTTTAAAAAAAATGCTGCTGTTTTGCAACAGGGTCTCACTCTAGTTCTTGTGACATGTGACTGTGGCTCTGTTATTCCCGAATGCACCACATCATAGGTTCTATCTATGCCGAACTGGAGTGGTTTCTGGTTGTTCAGGCTTATCTGCTGGCGTCCATGTCTTCCCGGTGCTGCCGCGTCCACAGTATGTGGAGGGAGTCAAAACGTCAGAAGGAAGAAAGGAGGCCCAAAGCCCCTCCTGAGAACTGCTAAGACATGATGTTGACCCCAACCAGGAGGAGGGTCAACTGACTAGGCTCAGCAGTCTGGAACCCCCACTCCCAGGCCAGTCTGCTGCCAGCTTGGATGGTGGGCCCACCCACTTGGTCCTCATAGGGCTTCAGGGCAGTGGAGTGTGAAGAGAGATCAGGTTCCAAGATGGTTGGGTATAAACTGTCTTTCTCTGGGCTGAAATCCTGGGCATGTAAAATGGCTGAGATGTTTTGCCCTCTGGCTATATTCAGGTCTTCCAGGTCATCCACGCCCTTACATGCAAGAATGTGTGCAAAACCCACGTGTGCCGTGGGGGAGGACCCCACCCACCAGAGGGAACTGGAAGAGACTCAGGTCTTACTTCCATCAGAGGGGAGCCAGAGAGAATGAGGTCTGCATGGAAGCCAAGTCAGTAAGGGCTGCAGGCCCTAAATGAGCCTGTCACAGTGACTCACGATTTTAATCACGACACCCAGGAGACTGGGACAGGAGAACTTGAGAGAAGAGTTCTTGGCCCCTCTAAGACCCTGTCTCAAGAAGAGGAGTCAGTGGTGGCATTACCAGCCAGTTGGGCAATAGTGTCACCTTGCAAGTTGGGGGAGATATAGGGCCTCCATGCAGGCTGGACAATGCTACCCTGGCAGGCTGGAACTGGGTATGCTTGGGCCTGCCCCTCCCAGACCTCCAGACCTGTACCAGCAGGTAGGCTGGCCAATTATGTCTTGGGCTTTATTGCTTTAGCTGGTACTTAACCCTCCCTCACAGTTACCTGGCTTCCAGGCACTTTGAAAGGAATTTACCCAAGGTGGGAAGGGGAGGGATCTGCTCCCACCTAGGCAGACAGGACCAGGCTGTGCTTTCTAGAAGGAGTTGGTGAGTCTTACAGACACACTGCTTGGAGTCTGCTCCGGACACAAGCGTCCCTGAGGGCCATGTACCCTGACTGCAACACGTGTCACCAGGACAGTCTGGCACAAGTATTCCTGGCTGCCAGAGGCTCCCAGAAATGGTTGTAGTCGAAGTCACCAGAACCAGGAATTCTCCTTGTAGGCTGAGACCAACCCAGGAAAATGATCTCAAACATCTCCCCAGGGCAGAAACTTCCTTAGTTTCCTGGATGTAATTTTCCAGAGTTGAAACTTTCCCCTTAAGTGTGGTGGAAGGACATTCTTTTTTTTTTTTTTTTTTTTTTTT
>NW_026067960.1:8056264-8159557 GCF_014885135.2 Alexandromys fortis
AGGTTGGCTCGCAGTTTCTTCTGGAATGGTCAGGTGGAGGCCGCCTTTCCCTCCCCGGAATGGAGGGGAAAGTTCGTGTAAATCCACACTTGGAGAGCTTGGAAAAAATGAGCATTTGGGGTGGGGGGAGGTGGACCAAGGTCTGAGGATGCCTGAGCGACAGGGAGCTGGGTCACTCTCCTTGAGGTCTCAGCCAGTTTTCTTCAGAACCTGTTGTGGGATATCCATATTATTAGTCATGATGAAATTCCAAACATTTTCCACCCTTTTGTTTATCAGTTAATGTTGCCTCCAACAAAACCCAAACAACCCCTGCTGAGGAACAGCATCCAGGGAGGCCATGTTTCCAAAGGCTCAGGCAGCTTCTGCTGGATCTGGTCCTCCCCGTGTGAGGAAGCCATTTCTGGGGTGGGACAGGCAGGGGATACTAGCAGCACCCGACCCTGACAAGGCAGGTGCATACAGCACAGAGTAGAGCCCCTGGCGGGGAGAAATTGCACTATGAGGCAGGAGGTCAGAAGAGATGTGAGGGCAGGTTTGAGAGTTCTTGGTGGAAAGTCACCAGCCCATGTGACCCGGTGTCCTTTGTGTGTGTACTGCAAGACGCAGCAGAGCTACACAGCTCAGCGCCAGAGGTCTGAGGGGGAACAGGTGCTGAGGATGATGCTGCAAGCCCAGCTGGCCCTCCCCAGCCCTAGAGCTGGTGTGGGCAGGAGACTACTCAGTTCTCCTCCCTTTCACCTGGAGACAGGGCCTGGGTCTGGCTGTCTTGAGGTTGTGGAGTCAGCTGCTCCCTTTTGACGTTAGACTGTGTTGGCTGCCAACGGATGCTTCCAGACCAGAGCACCGGTGAGGCCAACAGCTTCGGGCGGCCCTGAGGACCACATACGATGGGCTGCTGTTTCTCCTCCATTTCTGCCCACCTTCCTCAGTTCCCACCCAGGAATCCTGGGCTAGATAAAGGTCTCCTAAATGCCCTAGACTCTGCCTCATTTCTCACCTCTAAACTAGGCTGTGCCACAAACCAGTGCCCTGAGTCCACCCCTTCTGGTGCCCAGCAGGCATCTGAAAGGAGCTATGATGCTCTTGATTTCATCCACTATCTGTGGTCCAAAAGTGAGTACTGGGCACAACCTTCAACACATTGCTTGGACTTGCGGCTTTCTCTTCACTCCTCCCACCCTGTCATCACCATCATAATCATCTTCACCACCACCATCATCATCACCACCATCACCATCACCATCATCGTCATCATCATCATCATCATCTTCATCATCACCATCACCATCACCATCATCGTCATCATCATCATCATCATCTTCATCATCACCACCACCATCATCATCACCACCATCATCATCACCATCATCATCATCATCATCACCACCATCATAATCATCATCATCATCACCACCACCATCACCATCACCATCACCATCATCATCATCACCATCATAATCATCATCATCATCACCATCATTGTTATTGCCTTCACGATATTTCATCTACAAAGCATGAGAGGGTCTCTGTTCAGTATAAACAGACTTCAGCAGCAGCCTAAGGTCATCCCCTAAAAGAGGCCAGGAAGGAGAGACACCCTTACTTCCCTTACCATAAGGGAATTAAGACTTTTCAGGTCATTTAGAGGCGTAGTTAATGAAGGTTGTGATGGAAATATTTATGAACCCTTTTGGGTTTTTTCCATTTCCCTGATTTGACAAGGCCGGCTGTGAGTCATTGGTCACTAGAGCTGAGTTAATCAGGCTGGGGCAGCAGCTCACACTCTCCTCAGTCAAGCATGAAACCTGCTATCCGGAACCCACCCATCACCACTGACCGGTGCTAATGTCTCAGACAGTCAAGGCCAAGCTCCAAAGCAGGTGGCACCGTCCACGACATCTAAGCCCACAGGCTTACTGGGGCCCAGTGGGCCTCATCTCCAGCGGCTCCAGCCACAGGGCCACTGCTTTGCCAAAGCTTCCTAGCCCAGATACCTTGGCTATCCAACCACACTCCTGGGCTCTTCCTAAACAGCCCACATCTGGCCTACGCTCCTGCTGTATTTTGCAGTGTGACATTATCATTGCCTTGAGTTTGTCTGTGTCATGCTCTTCCATCTGCCTGAGCGCTGTGGGAGACCCACATCCCCAGAGCCGAGGACCCAGGCCACAGCAAGGTGTGATGTCTATGGCCGCTATGATGTGCAACCTGACCTAACCCTGGTGGCAGCAAAAGCCCTTTGCATGCGTTATTTCACTTGATTCTCCTGAAACACTATAAGGCCAACGTTCCTACTCTCTTAATTTTAAATGTGAAAATTCCAAGGGTTAGAGAAGTTCAGACAGCAGCCTAGGGAAACACAGTGGGGAATCCCCCAAAGTCAGCACTGCACCACGGACCTGCTCATCCAGACCCTGTGCTGCTCACAGTAGCTGTGCCCACCACCCCGGCCTCTGATGGTCACAATGTATGCATTTCTCCAAAATCCATTCCCACACTCAGAGACTTCCAGAGAGTGGAGTCGCAGGCTGGTGGTCTCTTAGGACAGGACCCTCGAGGGTCAGAGAGGTGGTTTGTGGGCAAATGCACTTGCCAAGCAAACCTGATGGCTCAGCTGGACCCCCGGATTCCATAGGACAGGACCCTCGAGGGTCAGAGAGATGGTTTGTGGGCAAATGCACTTGCCAAGCAAACCTGATGGCCCATCTGGACCCCTGGCTTCCATAGGAGGAGAAAAGAAAATCTGTCCTCTGGCTTCACATATACACCATGGCATACATGCCAGGGCACACATGGCCACACGTACGTGACATTCACTCACACCCACAGTGATAATGATGAATGTAAAAATTAAATATAGAAACCCTAAGTTTCACCCACATTCGAGTTTGGTCAGGATTGTCTTCATCTGTAGGAGTAACGAATGGTCTGTTAAATGGACAGACTGGTTTACTCATCTACTTATCCAGGGAGAAATGCTTGGGCTGTTTCTTCACACTGGCTATTGTAAATATTGCTGTTGTGACCGGAATTGTGCAAATCTTCTTTTGTGTTGCTGCCTTCAATGCTCAAACTCACTGAGATCCACCTGCTTCTGCCCCCCAAGTGGTGGGATTAAAGGCGTGCACCACCACCGCCCGGCTGTCTTCAGTGCTTCTTGCAGTATGTCCCTAGTGAGATGGATAGAGGGTACAGGAATTCTATTTTTAGCTTCTGAGGAACTGCTGTGCCAGTTTCACGGCGGCTTCCCATTTTACCCCAGCGGTACCACAGGTGAATTCTAAGAAGGCCTCAGAGACATAAATCTAAAGGTGCAGGCAACAATATCAAGAATAGGGAAATGAGATTGCTCTAAATGAAAAAGCGCCTATAGAGAAGGAGCCCATGAACGGCATGAGGAAAGGAGCTGCAGAGAAAGTATCTGCAAGCTGCGCATCTGGCGAGTCCATGTCCGACACACATAAGGAAGTCAAGCAAGACCCAGGCGTGGACGCAAACAGCCCAGTGAAAATGGGGGAAGGACATCTGTGACCAGTTCCCAGAAGGAAACACAGCCAGGGCAGGAGGGTAACGATAAAAGACTCACCAAGGAAATGCAAACCCAACTGGCATCTTGCCTACACCTGTTAGGATGGCAACCATGAAAAGACACAGAAAACAAGAGTTGGCAAGGATGTAGACAAAAGAGAATTCTTGTAAGCTCTTGGCTGAATGCAAATTCCTACAGTCATTATGGAAACTTTTATGGAGGTTCCTCAAAACAAAACAAAAAGCTAAAGCTGGTAACTACCATGTGGCCCCACCGTCCCTTTCACTGAGTGCATATTTGAAAGAAACAAGACCAATATACCAGAGACCTCTGCACTTTGATGCTTGTAGAGGCTTTAGTCTCAGTAGCGAGAAATGGGATCCATTTAAGTGTCCAACAACAGATGACTGGGTAAAGAAAATGTGGTACTTACAACAATGATACTTCATTGTATTTGACCAGAAAAGAGGAAATCCTGCCACTGCATAGTGACATAAATGAGCCCGGAGGCATTATGCAAGAGGAAATAGCCAGATACAGAATAATAAAATGAGTGGTCTCACTTATCTGAGGAATCTATAAAAGGCAAAGTCCTGCTGTGGTAGTTTCCAGAGTCAGAGGAGGGTGGAGGGTGGAGGGGGGAGCTGGAAGGGTACAAATTTCCATTAAAATACGGGGGAAGTTCCTGGGCCTGCTACACCAGTAGCTGGGTCGTTGGTAACAGTGTAGCGTTGGCTTGCCCATTGCTAGGAGACTGAATTTCCATGTTTCAAATACAGGCACCAAGTGATTCACAGATCTGTGGCGCCTCTTGTTTAGTTCTCTCACGATGTATACATGTATCAAAACACCATCTTCCACACATGTCAATACCTGCAATGTTTATAAAGTTTTATTTTACCGTTTTATTTAAAGAAAGAGACACATGAAAGGGTAAAGGCTCGGGTTCCGGAAGAAGGCTCTACTCTTTCTGGATTCAATCAGGAAAACCCCGAGGCTGCCCTGAGACACGGTCCATCCATGCAATACCACGCTGTCTTAGTTATTTTTCTATAGCTGTGATAAAACACCACGACCAAAACCAACTTGAGGAAGAAGGGGTTTATTATCTTACAACTCCCAGGTCACAGTCTATCCCTGGAGGAAGTCAGGGCAGGAACCTGGAGGCAGGAACTGAAGCAGAGGCCATGAAAGGAATACTGCTTGCTGGCTTGCTTCCCTTGGCTCTCTCAACCTTCATTCTTATGCCATTCAGGACCCCTGCTCAGGGGTGGCGCCATCCTCAGTGGAACGGGCCCCATCAGTTGTCAATCAAGAAAATACCCGCACAGACTTGCGCACAGGCAATCTAGACGGAGGTACGTCTCAGTTAAGGTTCCTCTTCCCAGTTAGTTTCAGCTGTGTTAAATGAGAACAACAAAGCCATCAGGACTGCTGTGCTCAGGAGGCCAGCGCTCCTGGGGTAGTAGGGAGAGGGATGGAGCTGGGTTTGGAACAAGGAGGAAGTGCCTGCTGCAGGGCTGGGGGAGGGGGCAGAAGCCAAAATCCTGACCTGTATGCGAGAAGCAGCTCAGGAGGACCACAGACGTGAACACCCAAGGTTGACAAGGGCTTCTAACCCCAAGACTGACATGCTGTGTTCTCAACCTCAGTTCCATTTTCTTTCCTGTCCTCCTCACTCTGCGATGTCTCTCTTTCTGGGAGGTGAGGTCCACCCATCCAGAAGTTGCCAGTCCCCACCCCCCACCCCTGCTACCTGTCTAGCCCCAGGAAAGGACTGGGGAGGGACTTCAGGCCTGAGATTCAGGGAAGGAAGGTAGTGTCCTCCTGGGGTGTAGGGCTGAGTCAGCTTGGGACAAGCCTGGGGATAGCTCAGGGGATCAACATGGGGGCTGCAGCCATGGATAGGCTGGTAACAGACAGGGAGGAGCACGCTGTTGCTGGCAGAGGAGGAGGCAGGGGCACAGATCAGGACTGGTAGGAAGCCCTGGGGACCTGTGGCTCGAGAAGCCCCTCTCCAGGGGCTGACTGTTGGGCGCTGCTCCAGGAGACTGGGCCATGGCTCTCTCAGAGATGCCCTGAGAGGTGGTTATGGTGGCAATGGCTGGCTTCAGGGGTTACCCTCATACAGTATAGCACCCCTGCATGGGGGATAAAGCCCACCTCCAAATACCCTTTCTTTCTCAGTGGATTTAAGACAAGTTGGTACCAGACTGAGGGGCCAAGTTAGAAGTATTAAGAGACAAGGAACACTGACCTTCCTTCCACTCCTGTGTTCCATCCCCTTACTTCCTCACCTGTTCTTAGAAGACACCAAGTTTGCAGCCCCCTAATGTCATTCCCTGGCTCCCAGTATGGCAGCCTGGCTGTGGCTAGACATGCCTGTCCCTGTGATGAGCTCTGCCTCCCCGGAACCTTCATTACCCCACCGTGTGCCCTAGTCCCTGTGTGGCTGCCAGGCCTGGGCACTGTGTGAAGCCCTCTGTAATAGACAACGCCAGGTTATTCTCCCCAAAGGCCATGGAGAGGTGATTCCCACCCCACCTTTGCTGATGTCTCCTTTACCAGCTCCTTCCGGAGCCCCTGCCCCAGGATAACAGCCCTCCAAAAGGTATTGCCGGCACTGATTGAGAAATCGACCCAACCCGTGTGTCCACACAGGGTCACAGCCGTCCATGAGAGCAATGGTGATGAATACAGAGAGATGTAGAAATGCAACAAGCGTGTGGGGAAACAGCCTGCCTCTCATCATGACCTCAGACCTAAGTGCGGTGTCACAGCTCAGACCAGGGGAAAATTTGAAAACCAAGGAAACAGCCCCCACGTTCCAGTCCCGTGCCTCAAGCTGTGTTATTATATCACCATTGCAATAAATAACATTTACGGGATAAAGGCAGGAGGCAGAGAGGGAGAGAGAACCACAGGGCCCAGCTGCTTGCAGGCAGAGGGGGAGGCTTCTGGTGATGGGAAGTGCAGGGCAGCAGAGGGGAGAGACAGATTGGGGCTGTGGCTAAGAAGATAGGATTTCTTGGAGGGTCTGACTGAGACGATGGAGAAGGCACAGGGGCATGGTGAGGTGTGGCAGTGAGCTGAGGTGGTGGTGAGGGCTCCTGTTGGTCACCCAGGCAGAGGTGATTACTGACTAGGCTCTGCAGATGCTAACACTGTGAGCAGTGCCTCTCAGTAAGTCTACATCAGCTCTGGGGTCGACACCCACAGAGCTGTCTGTATACAGAGAGCTGGGATACTTACAGACATTCAGGTCCTTGCGTAGGTGCAGAGGATGTATGCGTAGGCTGAGCTGGGAGCCCACAGCTGGACCTAGCCTTGTGAAGAAGCTGTGTGCAGACATGAGCACAGAGGCAGAAGGTGGGCGGGACAGAGTCACTGACAAAGCAGAGGGCATTTTACATTGGATTTTAAGTGTAGACCTTAGCAGGGCCTGTGTAGAGGTCTGTCTTTCCAGCTACTCAAGAGGCTGAGGCAAGAAGATTAGAAGTCCAAGGCCAGCCTGGGCTAAAGGATAGGTTCAAGGCTAGTCTGGACAGTGCAGCCAGATCTTGTCTCAAAATTCAAAAAATATAAGGGTGTGACTCAGTGGTTCAGTGCTTACCTAGCCGTCATGAAGGCCTGGTATAAGCACCAGCACCAAAACAAAAGGAAAAGGAGAGAGAAGAGAAAGAAAGAAAAGGGAAGGAAGGAGGGAGAGGAGAAAGGAAAGGACCTAGCTTTCACTCTCTCTCTCAAGGACAGTGACGACCACAGCCAATCTGAGAAAGTTCACCTCTGTATGGTAGTGGACTTTGAACACGCGGACAAGGCTGGGAGACTGCTAGGATGGTCAGGCAGAGGCCCTGGGCTGCAATTCAGCACAAAGACAGAGCCCAGACAAGGAAGGACCACAAGTCCTGTAGAAGCTACAAGAAGCAGCCTCTCCACAGACTTCTGGACAGAGAGAAGGGAGATGCTGTGCTCTGCACTTGAGCTCTAGAGAGAACGAGAGAGCTGAGGAGGAATCCCTGGGCTGCGGTGTGGTTTAGGGCAGATCTGGGACCTGGGACCCTTGACACAGACACAGGTGTCTTTGTGGGCCAGGGTTGGTCACATGGAATAAAGACAGCCCTTGGCTGGCCATAGTAGCACCTGCCCTGGAGGCTGAAAGAGAAAGTGCCAGAGACTTTGCTGAGCTGAGCACCTGGAGGGTGGGGCAATGCAGAAGTGGGTAACCAAGGTTATAGGGTTTTAGAAAGAGACCAGAGCCTTGGGAGAAATGGGGCTGGGGTGGGGGGTGCAGCTGTATCTTAAGGGGCAATGATGGAGGTCAGCTAGAGGAACAGGTGAAGTGCCCAGGTTAAGGCAAGCTCTCCTGCCGAGGGACAATGGTCTTGCACCCTGTAAACATTTGTCACTTGTATTGATTTAATAAAACACTGATTGACCAGTAGCAGGCAGGAAGTATAGGCGGAGCGACCAGAATAGGAGAATTCTGGGAAGAAAAAAGGCTCAATCTGCAGTTGTCACTCAGACACAGAGGAAGCGACATGAGAATGCCTCACTGATAAAGGTACCCAGGCACATGGCTGACACAGACAAGAATTATGGGTTAAGATGCAAGAGCTAATGAGAAAGCCTGAGATAATAGGTCAGCCAGTTTATAATTAATGTAGGCCTCTGTGTGTTTCTTTGGGACTGAATGGCTGTGGAACCTGATGGGATAGAAACCTCTGTCAACACTCTCCAACACAGTAGAAGACGGAAGAGAGCCATTTCTTGGGCATGGCTGATGTAGCACAGTGGGGGTGGACAAGTCCCAGGCCCGGGACAAGAGATGAGGGGACCTGGGGGAAGAGAGGCTGGCACAGGCACCAACCATATTGAATGCCCAGAGGAGATCCCGTTGTGACCCTCAGATCTAGATCTACCCCTGCCACTCTGGAGAAACCAGGAGCCATGCTCCCTCCTGTGGAGGGGGCAGACCTTCCGGACAGGAAACTGAGCTAGTTCTTCAGGTCCTGTCTAGAACATCTACCCTCTTGTTTAGCCGGACACCTTTCTGCTCAGGCTAGGAAAATGAGTCTCTCAGATTGGAAAGATCTGGCCCCACAGGGCGCTAACCACACAGCACCGCCTCAGAGACAGTTTTTTTTTTAAATATTTATTTATTTATTTATTATGTATACAATATTCTGTCTGTATGCCTGAAGGCCAGAAGAGGGCGTCAGACCTCTTTACAGATGGTTGTGAGCCACCATGTGGTTGCTGGGAATTGAACTCGGGACCTTTTGAAGAGCAGGCAATGCTCTTAACCACTGAGCCATCTCTCCAGCCCCCAGAGACAGTTTTTAAAGACCTCTAATGGCTAACCCTCAGGCAGCATCTTCTAGCTCAGGTTAAGTTGACACAAGCGGGTGCCAGCTTTCTCTGGGGTACCTGGAGATTTCTCAAGAAGGACTCTCAGGGGCCAGCAGAATTCTCTCACACGAATCCAAGCAGTTTGCCAGTCAGTCATCTCATTCTGGTTGTGCGAGGCTGATCCACTCTGTGTATAGCGAGGGGGTCCTGTGTGTAGTTAAAGAGCCTGGCACATAGCCAAGGAGCCCTTCATATCCAGGGAGCCTCTAGAAAACAGTGTCCATCACCCTTCCTGCTTTACACAAGGGAGCTCTCCAGCAGCGGGTGGACTGGAGAATGGTGGCAAAGCCATCATCTTCCGGCACCTCTTGGGCTTACCCTGAGAGGTGGCAGGCGTGAGGAGAAGCCATGGGAAGAGCTTGGGTGGCAAGACAAAGACCTGCCTGTTGCCATCTGCTCGGACCCCAGCAAAGTATACATGAAGTAATGCCCAAATAGTTGCACGTAATTGCTGATGATCTGAGCATTTCTAGCTGATGTTTTTAAACCTAAGAACACCCTAGTGTTAATATAATCTTGCCTGTCATAAGATTGGTTCAGATAAGTGGGCCAGGGAAGAAAGCCACTGTGCCGGCAAGGAAGGCCTGACAGGACCTGTCAACAGCACACACATGTTTGGAAGCTAAGGTAATCACTTACTAAATTTGAGGTCCCAGCCACATGGGTTCTCGCCCACCACTATCCTAGATAGGCAGGGCAAGAGCTGGGCAGGCTCAGACAGTTCTGAATGCCTCCAGCTGGCAAGGACATTTGCCTCTTTGAAAGCTATGCAGTAGACCACACAAGTGGACCAGCAGTGGGATTCAGCAGGAGCAAGGCTTCTAGGGTTCAGGGGACAGAGCAGTTCTCCAGGGCAAGGAGTGCCCACAGCCACCAGTGTGGCATGACCTTCTCCCTTGCCCTGAAGCTTAGGGTACCCCATGTGGCCACTGTGAGTCCTGTCTGTCCGGGTAGGAAAGGGAAGATCCCCCAGTCTCTTCCAAACCTAATCTCTAGCATCAGCTCCCAGCACTGAGCTTATTTTTCGTGGGGGGAGGCGTTCGTGAGATAGGGTCTTACACTGTAACCTGTGCTAGCCTTGCACTTGTGACAATACTCCTGCCTCATTCTTCCTAGTGCTAGGATAACAGACATGAGCCACTATACCCACCCAGGTCAAATCCTTCGTGTCTGTGTGTGTCTGTGTATCAGACTAGGGTCTTTCCCAAGGCCCTACATCAGGGAAAAGCACATGTCTAGGTAGGTACCATATGCCTAGGAAGTTACTAAAGCCTGGCTACATGGTGGGATAAGGCAAACCCTGTGTTTGCACATGTTCTGCTGACCAAAGCGTCCATTACCAGCCCAGTAGTCTGGGATGTGTTTCATGAAATACTGTCTGAGCAGGTCATCTGAACATCTACCTCCTGTGCAAGTCCCAATCGACATCACCAGCCTTTGGGAGGAAGGGCAGTTCCTGGGTGCCAGCTCTGTGCCCCTTGCAGCTGCCTTACGCAGTACAGGGTCTCTGAAACAAAGATGCAATTGAAGCTCATCTCTTGGTCGTCTCGCTCCAGGAGACACAGAACAAGGACAGTGGAGGTCTGTTGCCAGGGTGGGATGCTCCTGACTACGGGTCTCTGTCCCCCAGAGCGTTTGTACAGAACGGGTGAGACTCCTCGCCCTGCAAGGCAGTGTCTCAGTTCACCCCGATTCAGCAGAGTAGCAGAGAAAGAAAATAGGAAGATGATGGACAGCTCACACAGACAGCGTGCTGTGA
This sequence comes from Alexandromys fortis, assembly GCF_014885135.2. Lineage (NCBI taxonomy): Eukaryota > Metazoa > Chordata > Mammalia > Rodentia > Cricetidae > Alexandromys > Alexandromys fortis. Next base: position 8,066,968 of record NW_026067960.1, read on the forward strand.
CCTGGGGCGAGGCCAAGCCCTGTGAGAAGACCCAGAAACGGAGGCATTGGGATGCTGGTGGAGGATCTGCAGCCAGGGTTGGCAAGGCAGTGCTTTCTGCCCACACCGCTCCAGTGGGGCTCTGGGATGGAATTAGAGTTTTGAGGGCAGAGCACAGGACTTTTGCCACCAGAGACCGTCATGGTCACCCACAGTGACCCCTCACACAGCAGTATTAATTCCTGAAGTAGTGCCACCGTCCCGGAAGTTTAGACAACTCTGAGCTGGGTTTTTCCTAGGCTGGGTTTTTCTCCAATCTTGAGGGTCTCCTCTCTGGCATGCCCACCTCAGGACTATACCACCCTAGCATCCACTTAACAAACATCCTCAGAGCTAGGTTTCACCTTTGACTCTGTTTTCCTCCAACCTTCAGCAAGACCTCCTTTCTCATTTGAATGTTTGAGTGGAGTCCTGTAGTTGGATGTGGGCCGCACATGTATAATCCCGACATGTGGGAGGCCACATGAACTCAAGTTTACCCTCAGTTTTAAAGCAAGTTTGGGGGTGCTTGCCTCAAAAAGCAAAACAAACCGAACAGAAAGCCAGAAAACGACCAAACAAACAAACAAAAACAATCAAGTCCTAACTCTAGTCATTGATTTTATTTTTCATTTTTAAGACAAGTTTTCACACTGTGTGACCCAGGCTACCTTTGAACTCATGACAAACTCCTGCCTCAACCTCTCAAGTGCTGGGATTGTAAGTGTACCACCCCAAATAATATAGAAGTCCTAAGTAAACATTTAAGCATAACTATCCCCCAGAGACTCGGGGCATGGCCACAGCCCACAACTCTGCTACCAGTGGGGTTTCATCATTTCCTAGACATGGGGTGACTGTCACTAGGGTGGTGTGGTCTTTTTGTAAACCAGAAAAGGAAAAACTGGGGCACTTAACTGCTTCAGCTAATACAAAGCAGACACCCTGATGAACACCAGTGTGGGGGGGGGAGTCACACCCTTCCCCCAGAAACAGATGATTTTTGTGGGCTAGCTCGAGACTGGGGCATTAAGACCCAGGGCCTTTGAGGTTGGCCACCACCCTGTCCATGCCCTGCAGGAATGTCCTCTCAGTGACCTGGCCCTTCCCTGCCCTTTTGCTTCTCTTTCTAATCTGGAGATTAATCGCCCTGGCACTGGCAACTTCCACACGACAGCAGCGCCCACAGGGCGAGAACAAGCATAGTGAGTTCACACTCTAGCATTTTGGGATCACTCCCAACACAATGACAGGGGACAGTGTTTGCCCACAAAAGCATAAACATCTGTTTGGAGTCTCCCCGAGACCCCTGAGCACACAGCAATGCCTGGCTTCAGGACCATGGATGTCCAAAAGGACTTGGGTTACTTGGATCATTTTCCTTTAAGTTATTTCCTCTCCAAAAACCCTGCTGGGATAGAGCTTACTGAATGCAGAATGTTCCACGGCTCACAATGTGCCAGTCCTTGTTCCAAGATGCTGTGGTACCCTGGGGTTGACCTCGTGGGGGCTCTGTCCTGGACCTCCCAACTCCTCCCTGGCAAGATGAAGGAGAAAGCAGCCCTTTGAAAGAAGGAACCACGGGACCCCCAGTGCCAGGTCTCTGTCCCTTTTGAGAAAGGTTAGAAAGGCACAGACGGTTCCAGAGATGCAGGCTGTACCACAAGCAAAGGCCAGCTGCAGTCTCAGACAGTCAAGGCCCAAGACCCCCAAAGCTGCCTAGGCCAAATACAGCTGACTGAGAGATGAAAGGAGTGGATGTCCTCAGCCCTAGGTACCGATTAAGATACCTAGCAAAAATGTCCATTCTCGTCATTCAGCTGAAGCCACGCTACATTCAAGACCCCATACAAAGACAAGAATGTTGAAATTTCAACTCGTTTCTGGAATTCCCCACATCTCCCCCACCTTAACTCATGAGTAATTTTCCCCTTCATTACATTTTGCCCCTGAGACTCTAGGCTTCTGACTGATGCACCTTTCGCAAGAAGCCTGAATTTTCTCTGTAACAAACTTTCTCTCAATTCCTTGGTTTAGTTTGGTGTCTGAATTCTTTTTCTGCTGGTGACAGGAACCTGGACACCTGGATAGAGATCTAAATCTGATCAACCTCTAAGACTTCCTAGTCCTTAATCACAGGAAATACCAAGTGCTCCAAGAAGCCAGGCACAGCCTAAGGAGCTAAGGTCTTCAGACACACAAGTACCTTGAGGGCCCCTGAGGGCCTCCATACCTGGCTTGGCCTCTGAGGGCAGGACAGGGCCTGTGTCTTCCATTAAAACCTGAATGTTTACCCTGGAATCATCTTTAGATGGTGTCTGAAGAAGGCTAAGAATGCCTGTTTGAGCCTAAAGCTGGCTTAAAGTTCAGACCCTTAGCAAGCAGTTCTATTTGGCCCTGTTACATTTTATCTATTTTTGCGTGACCTCTCTATAGAAACCAACACTGATTACCTTCTTTAAAACAAACTTACCCTTTTCATAAAACACACCAGATGACTAAAGGAAACATATTATACCAATATTGGTTTCAGAGATGAACCCCAAATTAAGTCTTGGAAGCACAGTGTCCAAGCCTGCTCCTGACATTTGGATCGCCTTCCTGAGTTCCCCTGTTCACATGTCCTGAAGTGGGGAAGGACCTCACAACCTCTCCCGCCGGTTCTCTCTGGCTTCAGACCTGGCAGAGGTGTCTTCAGAGAGGGAGCTCTATTTGCTCCAGCAAGGAGAGGTGTGCCACACAGTGCCACAGTATCTATTCTTCCTAGGGATCTTCTCTGACCAGAAGTGTCCGATATGGAGGCCAATACCTGGGGCCACTGAACTGAAACTCAGTTTTCTTGAATAGAGACTCATAAGCTGTCAAGTAGACCCTGGAGCCTGAAGACATCACCAGAGGCTCCCAGGACATAATGTGAGCAGGTACATGTTGTGGCGTTGCATTTGTATTTTAATAAATAAAGCTTGCCTGAGGATCAGAAAAGTAAAACAGGCACACTGGAGCCTTACAGACCAGGCAGCAATAACACACACCTTTAGTCCCAGTAGCCACACTAATTTGCCACAGAAACCAGGCAGTAGTGGAGCATGCCTTTAATCCCAGAACTAGAGAGGATTATAAAACAGGAGGAGACAGCTCTCAGACACAGTCTCATCCTGAGATTCCTGGAGGCAGGATCACCATTTTCGGACTGAGGTAGAGGTAAGAGCCAGTGGCTGGTTGCTTTACTTTTTGGTTCATCAGGCTAAACCCCAATTTCTTTTTCTTTTTTTTTTTAATATTTATTTATTTATTTATTCATTATGTATACAATATTCTGTCTGTGTGTGTGTCTGCAGGCCAGAAGAGGGCACCAGACCTCATTACAGATGGTTGTGAGCCACCATGTGGTTGCTGGGAATTGAACTCAGGACCTTGGGAAGAGCAGGCAATGCTCTTAACTACTGAGCCATCTCTCCAGCCCTGGACCCCAATTTCTATCTCTGAGTTTTTATTAATTTGTGCTTCAGGTACCCATCACACACCCACTATAGCAAGGAAGACACTTTCATTACTGAGTATGACATGAAGACCTAAGCCTAGCAGCCAGTCCCTTCTCTACATACAAAGGAAGAGGTCTGTCTTAGCCCCTGAGGCTTCATGGGAGCTGGGGTTATGGGTCTCTGTCACTGGTTTACCCTTGTGCCTGGTCCTCCCAGAGTTGGCTTTTGAAAACTTTTTTGTTTTTTTATTTTTTAGAGACAAACCTGCTGTGTAGCCCAACCTGGCCACAAGCTGGTTTTTTTTTTTTTTTTTTTTTTTTTTTTTTGTTTGTTTGTTTTTTTTTGCCTTCATTTCCCCAATTCAGATTGGGGACAGGGGAAGGTTTTGTTTTATTTTTATATTTTTTGCTTTGTTTTTTAATTCAGACAGACTCTCATTAAGTAGCCCAGGTTGGCCTCCCAATAGAGAACCTCCTGCATCAGCCTCCCTAGGGATGGGATTATCTGTGTGTACCACCATGCCTGGCACCTATGTCTTTTCAATTAATTGTACTAAACCCCAAAGGGAGAGATTTGTGGAGTTTCTGCCATCAGCTGTTGATTCAACCGTGATAGTCAGAGACTGGCAGCTGTTCCTTGGCCAAACTCAGCGGGACTCATTTTACCCTCTGTTTTCCACTTTCTTCAGTGAAGTGTTATAATCACTTTGTTGTTGTTTTCTTTGTTTTTTTTCAAGGCAGGGTTTCTCTGTATGGGCTTGCAGATATGAACTTAATTTTACTGATGCAGGAACTGGCCCAGAAGGGTTCAGAAAAATATTCAAGATCGACAACAGAGAACACGTCAGTCTGAAGGTGACTCCATCTCACATCAGCGATATCTTCAAAATCAAGGGTAGTTCTGGGAAGAGGCCCCGGGGTCAGGAACCCACCTATGGGCTTTCTAAGTGAGGGTGCAGCTTAATCCAGCGCCTAGTTGCCCTGAACCCTCGGGGGGAGCATTCATTGGTTGGCCTGGTTGGGGTTTTTTTTTGGGGGGGGGGGGTTTGCGAGGCTGCTGCTGTGCCCACGCCTGAGCGAGCTGATGGCCACGCGTGCCCTCCACGGCCTCGGCTCTACGCTAGAGCGCGAACCCCGAAGCAGGTGGAACCTACAACGCAGCAAGGCCTGAGCCCTATCTTCCTAGCCTGACACCGCCAAATCTCCGCAGGTAAAACTCCGAGCGGTTGGAGCCCTGTCTGGTCCCTGACCCGCCCCAGGTCCCGCCCCTTGGTTCGGCTCCGCCCTGGCGCGCTCCTGCCACTGTCACCTCGGGCTCTGCCCCGCCCGAACCGCGCTGCCATTGGCGGTGGCAAAGCCGCCCCCGCGGGGGGGGGGGAGGGGGAGGGGGAGGCTTGGGCGATGAATGAAGCTTGAGTGGGCTGGGCGCGAAGGCCAGAGCGCAGGGCGCAGAGCGGCAGCCGGGTTCGCGGGAAGGTGAGTGCTATGGGACATGGACTGCGTTAGGGACTCGGACCAGGATGCGGACAGGGTCTGTCGCCGTTGCGGGACGCCTCTCAGAGGTGCCAGACCCCGACCCCGACCTGCTGACGTCAGCAGCGCGGCAGGTGTTTGCGGAGGCCGGGTTGGCGCGTGGTGCGATGTCTGGCGGTAAGCAGGCCCGGGCACTGGAGAGACATCCTGGGGCCCTTCTGTGGGTACAGGGCGTGACCGAGGGAGCCGGATGCAGAATCCACTCCTTGCTGCCAGCTGCCCGCGAGGGAGCTGTGAGTCTGCAGGAAAAGGGGGGGGGGGGAGGCAGAGCCGCTGCGCCAGAGCGAGAGGGAAGATGGGAGAGGGTTGGGGCACAGGACTGCACGTGGGGAGCCGCTCGGGTTGCCGGCCCGAATAAGGGGCCGCAATCATACACGGTCACAAGCCCCAGGAACAGGTTCACCTGCAGCGGCGACGGTTGCTAAGTCAGAGGAAAACGTGAAGCACAAAAGTTGCTCACGTGCGACAGGCTTTGTTCCTCCTAGGAGCGCGGATGACTGGGTCCCTGTGGCCCGGCACCATCCACGCCTCTCACGCGCGTCTCTAAGCGCAGGTGAACGCCAGCGAGGATTCGGGCCGCGTTTGGTGCCTCTTTGGCAGCTTGGCTTCAAACCCCGGACCCCGAGGGCAGTGTACCTCCTTCACGGTGAGAGGTCAGCATCCGCAGATGTACGGAAGTGTGAGATAGAGGCACACAGTTGCACCCGGCAGCTTGCTGGCCCCCCAGGCTCAGTGGCCTGAGATTAGCGTGATGAGACAAGGCCATGGGTATTTCTGTCTAGAGGCGCTGAAACCACGGTGGTTTACTCGTAATGGAACCAGTTCTCCATCTGTTTTAGGGCAGTGGTTTTTCTAGTTTAGTAAAAACCAACTCAGCTGTCTAGTCAACTGCCGTTAGGCGGCTGGGGCAGGTGGACGGCGGGGGAGGGAGTACCTGGGGTTTAGCAGAATTATTTATAAATCATAGCTGTGGTAATGGGGACAGCAGAGGCTGTTTGCTGAGCCTCGCATTTACTGGCTGGAGGCTTTGGACGAGAGCAGTCCGGGTCAGCTTTTTAAAAGTCCCCTGGCACCGAGGAGCAGGCTGAGGACCAGGATGTTGGAGTGCCTAGAGTGATATGGGAGATGCTGGAGATTTGTACTCTTGGTCAGCCACTCTCTTCTCAAGAAGAGAGGAAAGCGGGCCAGAGAAACAGTTACCGGAACAGCGCTGTATCAAGAACCGAAGGAGAACGGGTACCTTGTGCTGCAAAGAGCACAGACCATGTGTAAGACCGAGGGACTCTCTTGGTTGGGCCACCTTGATTTGCCTGCCCACTAGGAAAGGCCACCAGGTACTGCCTGGAAAATTCTTCCTGGATGATCTAATTGTGGTTCATTGGGTGTGGCCTCTGAAGCAGATGTGGACAAGTCCCAACCAGAACCTTCCCCGGTACTGCAGAGGGGCCAGGCAGGCAAGAGAAAGGCTTGTGACTGGGCAAAGAGAGGGGCAGGACAGACTTGTGAATGGGCCCAGGACCTGATGCCCGTTACAGCCCCTGGTATGAGGAACTCGCTGATGCCTGCCTGCCTTCCAGACACGCACGTTTTCTCAATCCACTGGTAACTGAAGTTTGGGACCGCGTGTTGTAACTGTGAGTCTTACAGAAGTCGCCTGGCTTAACGTATTTCCCACGTGGGGACTACTACACTGTGTGAATTTATACCTAAACTGGAACGGGTTGAGCTCCTAAACTTTCCCTGGTGGGTCCATTTCAGGATGAAGCATTTGAGACACAGAAGGGCCAATGCTAAGTCTGGCTTTTTGACAGAAAGGAGGGGACACCCCTGCTTCCTCTGGAGATACGGTCAATAGCTTCTGAAGTACAGAGACCAAGTACTTCCTTCCTGATCCCCATGACGGCTGGAAGAGAGTGTGGGTTAGTTCTCAGAAGCTCAACATCAAACTTGTTCTGGGATTCTGGTGGAAGTCTGGCCTCGGTGAGGTCTTGATGAACATGAGGGACAGGGAGGTACACCCCTAGTTCTCAGTCACTGTGAGTAATTGGACAAGTCCTCAGAGATTGTGTCCCCATGTGACAGGCGGCCAGAGTTCTGTATGACCAGTGAAGCCTGGAAGCCTTGCTGGAGTAGGGGAAATGGGCCACCATGCTGGACCTGGGTTGCATCATCTTGTGGGTCACTGCAGAGGCAACAGCTAGACCAGGGAGGTTTGGGCTCTTCCTCCCCTCTGCTTCCCTTGATCAGCCTCCAAACCTGCTGCTGTCAGATGGGGGCCCTATGATTTTCCCCAACACCCCGTGGACAGGTATCATGACCTCATTTTTGTTAGCATTACAAAGAATTAGAATCAACTGAGTTTCATGGCTCACACCTTTAATCCCAGCACTCAGGTGGCAGAGGCAGTCAAAGCTCTGTGAGTTCAAGGCCAGCCTGGTCTACATAGTGAATTCTAGGATAGTCAGAGCTACATAGTGAGACCCTGTCTTGAAAAATACAAAAAACAAACAAAAAAGAATTAGAATCCTGGACCACATCTGTAGATGAGAGTGGTGCTTTCTCAAACCTCATGCCTTTTATAAAGCTACTCACAGCCGGGCCATGGTGGCACATAGCACTCAGGAGGCAGAGGCAGGTGGATCTCTGTGAGTTCCGAGGCCAGCCTGGTCTACAAAGTGAGTTCCAGGAGAACCTATTACACAGAAAACCCTGTCTCAACCCCCCCACCCCAAGTACTCACATGTGGATCAGAAACTGGGGGCCGTGGGTAGGGTGAGGTTTACTTACTGCCATCGTCAGGGCTCCCCTTGGCACCAGATACCCAAAACCATGGAAGCTGAGGGACCTCCAACATGCCTCTTCCTCCACACCCAGGTGCTATTCAAGCTTTCCTTCCTTGCACCTGTCTTTGCCTTTGCCTTGTAACTAACTTTTAAGCCTGCAAGCTTTGGGGCATGCTTTGGGCATTGCCCCTTCAGACCCAAAACACAGAGAACACGTAGGATTATGCGAGGATGGTGCTTTCCACCCCACCCAGACATGCTTGGGACCCTTGAGTTTTGTACTTGGGGTCCTTTTGACCAGGATACCCTGCGAGTAAATTTGCACCCTAAGAGGCCACCCGGAGGCAGTGGCTGGCTCAGCCAGGAAGGTCCCTTATCTAGCTAGAGCTGCCCCCTTCTGAATCTAAGACGAACCTGAAAATCACAAAGGTTATCACCAGAGCCCCTCGCTGTCGTCCCCCCCACCAGAATGTAGAAGAGCCGTGGGAGCCATGAGAGCAGCCTCAGGGTCCCCCGTTGCAGTAAAACGCTGGTTCTGACCATCACACCCATAGACAGCCACGCGGCAGAGGCAAAGCAAGCTACTTCTGTCTTCAAGTGTCAGGTGAGCTGAGGGATAATAAATGAGGCATGTGGACCTTCTTGGAGTCCGGGAGTAACTGTGCCTCAGAAGTTGGGCACTGTAGATCTGTTTTCCATGAGCCTAGTGGCAGCTTGGCCCATTTGTGCAGAGGGCTGTATCCTTTACCTCACACCACATTGCAGGAGGAAACTGCAAACCAGAGAGGCTTCTGACTTGCCAAAGTGGGGAGCACTTGTCTGCCTTGGCCTCTGCTTCTCAAATACACCTTGATTAGCAAGGCTTCCATTCCTCTTTGTAGCATGGCGCCTGGCAGGGTCCTCTGCATGCTCCAGGAACCCCGGATATAGACAGGGTGGGAAAACCTACCTAGGTTGAGACTGCAGACCTTCTGTGTGGGACGGGTCATTCTGGACCCGTGCTGGTGTCTTGTACTCAGGCTCCCTGTTAATTAGTCCACGGCAGCTTCTGTGAAAAGCAGCTGGTTCCTGATCTTTTACCTGCATGTGGCTACCAGGTGTGCAAATTAGGTGCTTTGATAGCTGGCCCATATCCTGTCCCCATTGCCTGAGCCTCATTCTGAAGAGAAAACACACCACACTGTGTATAAAAGGAGATACCCAGGAGAAATTAGGGGACAGAGAAGAGTCCCAAGGTCACAGAGGGGTGGCAGCTGACCAGGCTGTGGTGTCAGCAGGAGTGCCCAGGTGAAAGGTTTGGTGGCCCCAGAGCAGTTCAGTGCAATAAATAGATACCTGCCTTTGTAATCTTCTCTTTCTGACTGGAGCTTCATGAGGGGTGTTGGGGTTGAGGGCAGAGGAGAAAGAAGAAGAGAGAAGAAGGCAGAAGGGAAGAGAAATGAATCGGGTCTGCTGACTGCCAAGGTCTAAGGAGGGTCTAGGATTTGGGTCTCAAAGGTGTCTCCAAAGCAAGGAGAGAGTAATGCTTGACACCCCAGCTTTGGGGCTTTAGGATGTCCTAGGGACGGCCTGCAGAAACCCAGGTGCAGGGACCTGGGGCAGAGAACCATTCTGAAATCCTGTCTTCCAAATTGCAGTGTGAGCTGAGGCCCGTGGGATGGCTCCAGCTGGGAGTGTAGAAAATGGATGGCAGAGGAAATAAGCAAGCAGGGGGAACATAGCATGCAGCCATACAAACCAGGCCTTTTCTCACAGATGGGGCTGCCTCTGACCACTGAGAGGAGGAGGCCACGACTGGATTCCTTCAGAACTAAAGACATCATCAGTGAGATGCTGCCCTTGCAGCCCTGAAGACAGCGTGGGGGCCTCGCAAGGGAATCTTGGTCATCTGTGGCCTCCTAAGATTGTTCACACGTATCACCTACACCTGTGCACATGCCTGCCCTCCCGCAGTGCTCAGGTGTGGAGTTGTCAGCTGACAGCAGGAGCCCCAGGGCTTCATCATCCTGGGCTAATCCGTTTGGCCTAATCCCACACGGCTGGGCTGCAGGGCAGTCTGGGTGGAGCCAGCCTGGCAGCCTGAGACACAGCACAGGCAAAGTCTGCTTGCTGGAGAGTGGGCTGTGTGAAAGAGCCTGCTCCTCCCCACCTGAGCAGTGGTGGCTCAGCAAAACCTTCTCCGACTAAGAGAGTTCCTCCGAGCCTTAGATCTTTTTCTTCCCCCATACACAGCAGCTAGAAGTGGAAGCAGGTGCAGGGGTGGGGCTGGCACGCAGGCAGTGCCCCCCACCAACAACTATTTAGTGGTGGTGGTGGGGGTAGTCACATGGTGGGAGTCTCAGTGTGAGAAAGGACTCTGTCACAGGATAGCTGTCAGGAGTACAGGGTACTTCTGAAGTAGTGCTGGACCTGCCTCCCATATAATTGGAGCTGGTGGGGATATGTCCAGGATAACCAGGCCCCCCACATTTGTCATGGACACAGGGGTGTTGGATGTTCTGTGAAATCCTCTTCCCTTGCTTACAGCAACGGGTGAGCAAGTCCTAGCTCCGTGTGTTTCGTCCCATAGGAGCCTGGATCCTGCTGATCTGCAGCTACACACGGTTGCGAGGAGCTCCTAAGGACTGTTCATGTACGGTTGCTGTGGGATCCTTGTGATGGGGACGGTGTCCTGGGGGTGGATCCCTGAACCCTGGTGCCTAGCAGAGATCCCACCCATAGCAGAGCAGTATCAGTAACAAAGCGTTCTCCAGAGAAGGACAGGCAACGAGAAATATAAGGGGATTTACTATTAGGGACTGGCTCATGAGATTACGAAGCTAAACATGTACCAAGATTGTGAGGACAGAAATCTGGGGTGCCAGGTTCCCTTGAACTCCACCCTTACACACACAGCCAGGCCCTCCAGAGGGTGGTGCCTATCGACTCCATGGTGACTCCTCCAGAAACCCCTCACTGACATGCTCACTGTGGCATGTGACAAATCCAGGGACACCTGCAGTCTAGCCAGACTGGCACTGAGGCTGCTCCAGCCATAGCAGAATCTAGCAGGTCCTAGGAAGAAACTTGAAAGCTAGCGGCTGGGACAGCTCAGCAGCACGGTCCTCCTGACATCAGAATGGCAGCTGTGGGTGTGGGCAATGGAGGCCCAAGGGTTGATATGCGTGCAATGACACCTTTCCCTTTTATTGGTGCTGATGGTGGGGTGTAAGTTTGTGCTGTTGTTCATGTGTGTGCAGGTCCACATGGTGTACATGTATGTGAAGATCTTGCCTTTTGAGGCAGGGTCTCTCGTTGATTTGGCAGGTAGACTAAACTGACTGGCCAGTGAGCCCCAGGAATACGCCTCTCTCCATCTCCTCCTTGCTGGGATTGCAAGCATTGCCCTGTGAAATTCAGCTTTAAAAAACAAGCAAGTCAGGTATGGCACACACCTTTAATCCCAGCACTTGGGGGGCAGAGGCAGGCGGATCTCTGTAAGTTTGAAGCCAGCCTGGTTTACAGAGCTACTTCCACAACAGCTAGGGCCACACAGAGAAATCCTGTCTCGAAAAACCAAAACCAAACAAATAAACAAAAAAATCATGTGTTCCGGAGCTTGGAACTCAGGTGCTCAGGCCTGCGAGACAAACACTTTACCAACTAAGTTTGGCCCTGTTTTAAACTTTAGTTTTTATTCACACGGCTGTGTGAGTATATACCTTCTGTGTGCAAGTGCCCATAGAGGCCAGAAAAGGGCATTGAACCTCCTGGAGCTGAGGTTATAGGCAGTCGTACAACACCTATGGGTGCTGGGAACAGAACCTGGGTCCTCTAGGAAAGCAACGCTCTTCACTGCTGAGCCATCTTTACCACCTCGCAGCCCTGCCCTTTTGTTGAGTGAGAGTCCCTAGCTGAGGTTGGCCTTGAACTTGTGATCTTCTGTCTCCAGCCCCCTCCATGTGCTGGTATGACCGGTATGAGCCACACGTCTAATCCGCTCTGCCACCCTACAGTGGAAAGGCAGCAAACAGAGCGTCCCTTGTTAATGTTTAAAGAAGGATTTCAACCTGCTCATTTCAGTGTAGAATGTAGATAAGTCTGGTTTTAGATTGTGCTTCAAATATTTGCCAGTGTTCTCAGCGCGGGTTAAACCGTGGTGACGCTGGTGCTTCGGGACACCGACGGCTAGAATACTACGGCGGTGGCTTTCATTTTCAAGGAAGAAATCCCTCTGCTTTCTACTGCCTGCTGCAATCTGGGTTCCATTACATCCTATGTATACCCATCTGCCTGTCACCTGTGTATCCCCGGTGGCAGTGGAGGGACCAAGTGGGCACGAGGCCAGCCCGGATTAAAGGCTAAAACACACAGCTCTCTGGTGACCTTGAGTCTGGCAACTTTGAGTCTTTCCCCTCCGACTCTCCCTGTGCCCTAGGAGTTGCTTTCTGTTTCAGCCCCAAGTTCCAAGGCTGGCGTGCCGTATGGCTGTTCTCATCTAGTCCTACGCCGCTCCCCTTTGTCCCTCCTCTGTCCTGTTCCGCTGCCGTTTGAGAAAGTGATGACTCAGGCAGTAAAGAGTGCGGTGCCCAAACATGAGGGCCTGAGTCAGAACCCCACGATATATGTAAAAAGATAGCATGGCAACACACACCTGTAATCTCTAATCTCAGAGCAAGGGAAACAGGGACAAAAAGATCTCTAGGACTTGCTGGGCAACTAGCTTAGCCAGATCAGTGAGCTCCGGGTTTCACAAGAGTTCCTGTCATAAAAGATGTGGCGGTGAGATAGCTTATCCCGTGGAGACACTTGCCACCGTGTCTGATGACCTGAATTCAATCTCTAGGACATATTTACTGGAAGGAAGAACTGACTTCAGCAAGCTGTCCTGTGACTGCCACAAGCAATCTGTGTGCACCCCCCCATAAATAAATAATTGCAATTTAAAAAATAGAAATTAATGGAGAAAGACACCCCGTGTTGGCCTCTGGCCTCTACATGAATGTGCACATATGTGCATAGACACACACGTATGTACAAGCTACTCTGCTGTCTCTGTGGGGCCCGGCTACACTGGCTGCCCAAGGAAGGTTTGACTCCCACGGCATGAACCGTCTCTGCCTCAGGTGCTCTCCGTCTTTCTCTGGCAGGGACACCAGCTTGTGGAGAAAGTGTTGGCCCAATGAGTAGTCCCCCCAGGCCTGATCGCTGGCACCGACTACACTAGGAATGTTTATGGAAGAATCTCTACTGCTCACAGCCGCAGATTAGAACTCCTGGCTCCTTGGCAGTGCCAGCTTGTTAAAGTCAGCCTGGGCCCAGTGGTGGGTCACAGTGTCCTCCAGAAGACGGCTGTGTTGTACTCTATGGACTCTAGAACCGTGTGGTTCAGGTCTGAATTACTGATGGCTGACTCTGCAGGCAGTTCTGCTCCTACGGCGGAAGACAGCTCAGGCAGGCAAAGCCTCTGAGTGCTGGTCAGGGCTCTCAGGGTGACTGCAGGCCTCCTCCGTGTCTCAGCTCTGCTCACTGCTTGGTGGCCCCATCTAATAGCTCTGCCTTCAGCATTTCCAGGCATGGCCACACCTTCAAAGTCTGCTGGAATCCAGTCCCTGGGACCAGGGCAGGTGTAGCTCACTAGCGGCAGGCCTGTGGTCAGGAGCAAGACGTATGAGTGAAGGGCTGGCCAGAGGCCACTCTGGGTCAGAGGAGGATGATCCCAGTGGTGGACTGTGTGGGCACTGAATGTTCATGTAGGAATTTCGACAGATGAGGGATCAGGTAAAGGTTTTCTAACAAGAAATTCTCTTCACAGAATAGACCCAGCGGCGAGACGCCCTCTCAGCCACCTCTTCTGCTTCTACCTGCCGTGCTGCCAAAGCCCTCCGCACCAGGCTGGAGATGCCCCAGCACGGGATGGGGGACAAGCATTTCCTTTCCCTCCCAAAGCACCTCTTGGCCAGTGCGTCCTCTGCCACAGAGGGCGGCTGTGACACTCCACCCAGCAGCAGGGCGTCCCCAGTCTCCTTGCGCTCTGCCCACAGCCCCCTGGACTCCTCCAGCCAACTCCTGTTCAAGCCCCAGGCTGAGAAGCGGAATAGCCAGATAGCCCGTGAGGTGAAGTACAAGTCTGCAGGACCAAAGAACACGCTGTGTGGTTGGCGAGCCTTCACCCCCCAGTGCTTGCAGGTCTTCAACACCCCCAAGGGCTTCCTCTTCTTCCTGTGTGCAGCCTCCTTCCTTCAGGGCATGATCGTGAACGGCTTTATCAACACCGTCATCACCTCCATCGAGCAGCGCTTCGACTTGCACAGCTACCAGAGCGGGCTCATTGCCAGCTCCTACGACATCGCTGCCTGCCTCTGCCTCACCTTCGTCAGCTACTTTGGGGGCCAGGGGCACAAGCCACGCTGGCTGGGCTGGGGCGTGCTGGTCCTGGGCATCGGCTCCCTAGTATTTGCACTGCCCCATTTCACCGCTGGCCACTACGAGGTGAAGATGGATGAGAAGGTGGGGACCGGGGCATGTCTGGGCAACGGGAGTCACGTGGAGTGTATGGACTCGGGCCTGTCCAGCTACCGGCTGGTCTTCATGCTGGGCCAGCTACTGCATGGTGTGGGCGCCACCCCTCTCTACACACTGGGTGTCACCTACCTGGATGAGAATGTCAAGTCAAACTATTCGCCCATCTATATTGGTGAGTGGGGCTCTCCAAGGAATCAGGACGGGTAGGCGGAAGGGACCAGATTGTGACATTGGTGGAATGAAGTGGATACCTTCTCGGAGCCTGGCTAGGTGATCTTATGCCCCTCCCTTGGTCATATGACCCAGGGGCCCCTAACTTGAAGTGGCACAGCCAGCAGGGTTTTATGAGACGGGGGAACAGATGCTGACTTCTCTAAGAAGCCCTGCAGGGACTTCAAGCCAGAATCTCGGCACAGGCCCACACTAGGCAGGGTCTGCTCAGGGACCCCCACGTCCTCAGGCAGAGCTAGGGCAGGGCATGCTGGCACTGAGCCTCTGTGTGGTTTGGAAGGAGTCCCGTGCAAAGGTAAGTGGGCAGGAATCAAGCCTGGCTCCCTGTGTGTTCTGTGTATACTCTGAGCCCGGCTCCCTAGGTGGTAAATCAGTGGTGAGAATTCAGGAATGCTGAGACTTTGAGGCAAAGCCACAACGCAGCTCATAGTTTCTATATCGTGGCCTGTGACCTTCAAGGCAATTGGTGTGATGTAGCTAATCTCGCTGTCTACCCAAGTGGCCTCGGGTTTCATACCCTCCCAGCTGAGGCTCCTGTTGGGGGCAGATGCAACAGGGAGCTCAGCATTCATTGCAGGCTCCGCTCTTTCCTGCAAACAGCCCTCGCTTCTGGCTGTGCCCACTTATGCCCGCCTTTCCAGTTCCTCCTTAATGAACACTGCCCTCCCTCACCATGCAAAGCAGAGTCATGGTATATCTGCTTTCGTATGAGCGCAAATGACATCCAAAGTGCACTTCTGGGGACGTTTTAAGAGCCGATGGCTGAATGTCATTCCCAGCCGCAGGCTGCACAGACGCACTCTGACCTAAAGGGGTTCACGGTGGAGCTGTAGACACAGGAGCATGGTGGGGGCATCTCTTAGGAGGGCCCACCACGTGGTGTGTGACGGCTGCACACTCCCTTGGCCTTCTAGCCATCTTTTACACGGCGGCCATCCTTGGACCTGCGGCGGGCTACCTGATTGGAGGAGCCATGCTAAACATTTACACGGACCTGAGCCAACGGTGAGTAACGGGGTATATCCGCCTGCCTTCCTCAGCACCCAGGATGCTGTGGGCCCCAAAGGATGTCTGATATACAATAGGAGGCTAGAGCAGGGAAAAGCTGGGCTAATCTTGGCTACAGGGGCTGGGGGTATGCAGGGGCTTTGAGGACATAACCCTGAGAGGTGGGAAACATAGAGGGGGGTGGGTTCAAGTTCACATGATTCTGAAGCCCTGGCTCTTCTCTTAAAGTGACAGGCACTGTGTCTATATCTTCAGTATCTAATTTTTGTAAACATAAACGGGAGCGTGAGGAGTGAGAGGGGTGGAGGGAGGCAGAGCGGGGAGCCTGGGGTGGCCCTGCTGGCTACCGTTCAGCAGGGCTGTGCAGATGGCCTGGCCCTGGGTCCTGTCACGGAAGGGCAGCTCTTGCTGAGTTTTCCTGGTGGCTGTGCTGGGTCTTGGGCACCACTCCACCTTGGGACTTTCTCTGCAGATGGCGCCAGCGAGGTTTCTAGTGCTCTGCCCCCTCACAATGCTGCCTCTAGCCCTGGGTTGATTCTGTGGGGTCAAGGGTGCGTGTTCTGTGCAGAGCCTGAGGTAGGTCAAGGCTCGTGTCCCCAGATCTGGATGTCTCGTGCCCCGTGGGCTCTGGGTTCTGAGTCGCTCTGCACATGGGGGTGGGAGCATGAGCCAGGCATCGGGGCAGCTTCCTGTTATACCAGCGCATAGGGGTTTACACTGCTGCCCTGGCCTTGCTGCCTAGTCCTTCATCCATCCTTCCTCTGCCCCTGAGCCTGCCATCCCTCCACCCCTGCTCCCCCTGCACCCTTCCCTTCCCAGGTATGAAAGCCCACTGGCCAGTTGCTCCCTTCCCATCACTTTTTCTGTTCAATTTGAGAGCCCCCCCCCCTCTCCTCCTATGCAGATGGCAGTTGGACGCCTAATGGTTCCTGTGTGGGTAGCTCAGTGAACTCCAGCTGAGCCCTCTGTCCCCTGAGCTCTGTGGCCCTGAGGATGACAGCTGGCTGGGGAGGGACACCAGCTGTTACTTGAAGCTCCTGTCCCCAATGGCCTTGCCCCCAGGGTCTCAGTTTGAGGCCCAGATGCAGCTTCCCTAGGTTCAGGAGTCAGGATCTGAGGAGCTGCTCTCTTAGTGAGTGGCCATTATCAGAGGGCCTCTCCAGTCTGAGGGAGAGGTGAACACAGGACTGTAGCTCCATGGGCCTCTGTTGCCCTCTGCACAGAGATCCTAGGGGGAGTGAGTACCCCATGCATGTGCTGGAAAGGGCATGGGTGACCAGTCAGTAATCCAAGGATCACTGCTTCTCCCAACAGGACGGAGCTGACCACTGACAGCCCTCTGTGGGTTGGCGCCTGGTGGATTGGCTTCGTGGGAGCCGGGATCATTGCCTTCCTCATCGCCATCCCCATTCTTGGCTATCCCCGGCAGCTGCCAGGTGAGCTCTCCGCCCTGGTACACGGGTCCAACCAGGAGGGGCTATCCCCGGCAGCTGCCAGGTGAGCTCTCATCCCTGGTACATGGGTCCCAACCAGGAGGGGCTATCCCCGGCAGCTGCCAGGTGAGCTCTCCGCCCTGGTACACGGGTCCCAACCAGGAGGGGCTATCCCCGGCAGCTGCCAGGTGAGCTCTCCGCCCTGGTACACGGGTCCCAACCAGGAGGCAGGGTATGTATTCTGTCCTGTCCTGTCCTCTTATCCCCATCATTTCCACTAAGGGGGAGTGGAATCTATGAACACGGTCTCCCCTCTATGTGGAGAGCAAGGTTGGCAAAACCAGCCCATTACCCCCTCCTGTGTCTCCTCCAGAAATGACCCCCTCGCTTCCCTTCTACTGGGCCCACAGGGCCCTCTACTCTCATATCTGCAATCCTGTCCCGTGACAACCTTGCCTTCAGGCCTTAGATTGCAATGCTGCATATGTGTCCGCATGCCATGTTCTCAGGTCCTGAGGGGGGTGGAGGAGCCAGTGTGGGGGCAGCCTCCATGGAATACGCGATGTCCTCTAGAAGCTGTAGTCTACCGACTCTGTCCCTGCAGGCTCCCAGCGCTACGTCGTTATGAGAACAACTGAGACCCAGCAGCTGAAAGACCATGGCCACAGAGCAGTGAGCAACCCGGCTTTCGGCAAGACTGTCAGAGACCTGCCCCTGTAAGGAGTGTGCGTGTGTGTATGTGTGTGCGCGTGTGTGAGGCCTCTGAGGCCCTCCCCAAAAAGTCCCTCAGGCAGAGTTGGCCACTCTTGCCTTTTCACTGGGTATCACCTATGTGTTCACTACCAGAAGCTTCAAGGATCTGCACTTCTGAACCAGACACAGGACAGAGAACCACAGGTGCAGAGGCCTCTCCCAACTCCTGCCTCTCTCACTGACCAGTCCCTCCCTCCCCTGGGGTGGTCTTTTCCAGGCTTTCTCTCTTCACTCTATCCACCTTTCCTGTCTGTCTGTCTGTCTGACCCAGCTCTGCTCTCTGTATGTATCAAGCAAGGTACAGTCTCTGAACTACTGGGGTCTTAGAGAATGATGCGGATTCATATGTCCTGATCTACCACTTGGGAGCTGAGGGCTATTATGGGCGGGGCTGAGTTTCACAGCCTGTTATAACACGGGGAGGGCAAGGGTACCCTCCCCCCAGAGATCCCAGAGGAACAAGGTGAGGCTGGAGAAGGTGGTGGTGCAAGGCCTCACAGGCTTTGATTTTATTACTGCTCACCTAGGAGAGCCAGGGGCCGCCAACTTAAGAGGCCTGAGTGTTGTCAAAGGCTGCTTGTTCATTTCCCAGCCACTCAGACTCAAATAATCACACAGAAACTATGTTAATTGCAATGCTGTTTGGTCAATAGCTTAAACATATTTCTGGCTAACTCTTTTTTTTTTAAATATTTTTATTTATTTATTATGTATACAATATTCTGCATGTATGCCTGCAGGCCAGAAGAGGGCACCAGACCTCATTACAGATGGTTGTGAGCCACCATGTGGTGGCTGGGAATTGAACTCAGGGCCTTTGGAAGAGCAGGCAATGCTCTTACCCTCTGAGCCATCTCTCCAGCCCCTCTGGCTAACTCTTATATCTTAAATTAACCCATTTCTATTAACCTTTGTATCACCATGTGGCTGTGGCTTACTGCGTAAAGTTTCCTCCTGTGTCTGGCGTGTCTCAGGCAGGCCTACATAGCTTCTCTCTGACTCTGCTTATTCTCTGTATATATCTCTTTCAGCCTGGCTTTACTCTGATAAGCTATTGCTGAAAGAAGCTTCTTAATTAGCCAATGGCAATAAAACATATTCACAGCATACGTCACCTCCCCTTTCCTGTCTAAATAAAAAGGAAAGTTTTAACTTTAACATAGCAAGATTACATATAGGAAAACAGGTATCAAGTAAGAATTATAGTTACAACATTTATATCTACTTTATCTTTTATCATAACTAACGAAAACTATAACTATCTATTCTTCAATCCCACCAAAGAATTCACAAGGATATAATATTACCTAAGTTAGCAGGAAGTGCATTGTTAGCAACTTACAAAACTCTAGAATTGACAGAGACATCTCGCTGCCTGGACAGTCACCCAAGGTTCTTCTGTATCATTGGAGCATCCATCTTCAGCCTACAGGCCCATAGTTGCTGGAAGACATTTCCATGAAGCAGGAAATTTGAAGATCTGTTTGGCCTTGTAATGTCAAAGTCCATCAGTTACTTTCTTCTGTGTCCTTCAGAATGTCTGGCAGACTCTTTCACGAAGCAGGAACCCTGAAGGACTGTCTCACCTTCTTTAGGCAACTTCAGTCATTTTTCTGTAGGTCCTGCATGTCCAGTTCATACAGCACAGCATCAAACATTCCAGGCAAGAACAGTTTCTTGCCCAAATGTCTAACCAATTCCGTAATAAGTTTCTTTGATGCCCATTATTCTCTTGAAGCAGCTTGGTGCTGCCAGGAGCAGATGTGTCTCATTGACATGAAAAGTCTAAGTTCTTAAAACATTTTAAATGCCATATTCTGAAGGTCTCTGAAAGATTTGAAGATACCTCTCTAACTGAAATATATCTCTATATATCTAGAAAACCTAACTAACACGACTACAAACTTGACTATTATAGATGGCTATCTATTAACCTGTATTTCTTAATTATACATTACATTTTTAATTGAACTGTTCAAACACAATACCTTAATCAAGAGAAGAAATATATATGTATATATATTAAATTTGTACCAATAAACCAATATCCATACCAAAGCAAATCTCTATAGCATATCCCCCTTTAAATGTAAACAATAATCGGGAATTTGGCCATAGTTCTCTCCAAACTGCTTCCTGCTTTTTGTTGGGTGAAGTAATTTTGAGGGATGTTCACAATGACCTTTGCGGGGGGGGGGGGGGGGGAGGTCTTGGTCCATCAAACCACATTAGTCTAGAAGAATTCCACAGATTCTCATCCTCTGTGGAAACAAAAGAAGAACCTCTTTTCTAAAGCATCAAGTCCTTAGACCCAAATTTTAAAGTCAAGATACCTTTAAAATATATATGTTGGTTTAGCTTAGCAGCCCATATAATGAAATGTCTCTGTGTGCTCATTCACAGTCAAAAAATAAAAGAAAACACAATAGTATACATAATCCAGATGCTCTGTGTATATTTCATCTTTACATGGCTTATTTTCCTTTACTTCTTTAATCTATGACGGTCTGTAATCTGTCTCTTTAAATATTTTGGTTTAAAATGATTTGCTTCTTTTTATAACTCTCTATACTTGTTTTCTTCTCTCTCCCAAGCCTACCTACATTTATCCAACTCTGTGATCCATTTAGAGAACTTTTTATCTGAATCTATCTTTATTGTGTATCTGTAATTATTTTCTGATCAGAAGTTCCTTTTTTATTGCTAAGCAGGCATGGCTAGGACCACCTCCATGGTCTTGGCTGTTGGCTCTGCCTAGTCCAACATGGCAGAGGCCTGTCCACTACCTCTGAGACTGCAGGGTGGGAGCCACGCTCACCACCACAACTCTGCCAAACAGTTGGCCCATGCTGCCACTGAGTAACTTGCATCACGCTGCTCACAAACCCCATTCAAGTGCTTGGCCTCCTGAAAGAGCCAGAGTATGTGTTGGCAGCATGGCCCAGGAAGCCGCTGTTCTGAAACCATGTTTTTTTTTTTTCTGCTACCACTGAATCAGGAAGACTTCTTTTAAAGGAGCTATGGCATGCCACCAGCAAACAGAGCCCATCCAGGAAAAAAAGTGGCTAAACTTCGTTTTTTTGTGTGCCTAGAATTTCTTTCCAAGCTCTCTCAGGTTTTACGTGGATTTAGCTAGCACACGTTGGTGCCAATTTGTTGTCAGAGGCCACTTGTTTGTTTCCCAGCCGCTCAGACCCAAATAATCACACAGAAACTATATTAATTGCAATGCTATTTGGCCAATAGCTTAAGCATTTCTGGCTAACTCTTATATCTTAAATTAACCCATTTCTACTAATCTGTGTATCACCACGTGGCTGTGGTACCAGGTAAAGTTCCCTCCTGTGTCAGACATGTCTCGGGCAGGCCTACATAGCTTCTCTCTGACTCTGCCTACTCTCTGTATATATCTCTTACAGTCTGGCTTTACTCTGTTAAGCTACTGGCCGAAGGCAGCTTCTTTATTACCAATGGTAATAAAACATATTCACAGCATACATCACCTCCCACATCTGCTGAGCCCCAGGCATGACTGGACTGGCTGAAGGCCTGCTAACCATGGTCTTAAAATTAGCTTCTCCTCACCCCAATAGCAGAGCTGTCTGGGGAAACATAATATGGCATGAGCTTTGCCCAGCTTTCCCCATGGGTCTCTTACCAAGTACTATACAGTAAGAGTTTCATGCCCAGGGTTAGTGTCTGAAGCCAGGTGCTGGAACTAACAAGCACAGGAACATGTGCCTCCTTCAACAGTCATGAAAGGCATGACCAGTTCTCAGGGCAAACTCCAGAATCTCAGCCAACCAGCCGGCGGTGGGATTAGACACCTTGTGTAACATGTTCTGCATGACAGAGCCACCCTTATCCTCAGCCAACAGCCTGAAGCTAAGCAGGTCCAGGCAATACCTTTGGAACGGACCAGCCTGTGCATGGCTCTCCAACACCAGATATACCCCAGGTGGGAAGGGGCCGGGAGGAGTCAGCACCCTGAGCCTGTAAGTCCCTGATGGGGCCAGGGTTCCTCCACACCTGCTTTCCTTTGTCAGGACACAGAGTTGGGCAAATGCCTGGAAAGCCCTTTCAACCTTCAAGTTAAGAAGTAAAATTTAAAAGAGTTGGGTGCGCTCTACTTTAGAAGGAATCCTCTGAGCGTCTCCCTGGGGCCAGTCTGATCTCCCAATGCTCCGGTCGGTGTCTAGGAAGCAGTGGGTATGCACTCCCTCAGGGAGCCTGCTGACCAGGGCTGAGCTGATCCTGGCTTCTCTTCAGATCCTCCCCATGCGGAGCTTGAGTATGAAGCTGTGTGCAGCTCCCTGGCTGATGTCCAGGACTGTTATCTCTTAGGTTTGGATCTGTCAGAGAGAGTGGCTCTCATGGGGGCAGCGACGTGTGCGGGAGGCAGGGAGCAGGTACCAGCTCGCCAAGCCTTGGTAAATAAAAGGAGCAGGACAGATATAGCAAGCAAGCAGTGATGTCCATCCTCTCCCTAAGAGCCAGGCTTCTAGAAGCAGCTTTACTGCAGAAGACGGTGTAGCTACTGCACCATGAGCTGACTTCAGGGAATACCCTGCTTCTGTGTGACCTGTGCCTGAGATAGGTGACCGTGGGACCCTGTAATTGCTTGCATGATGGCCACCTGGGTCCCCAGGCTTCGTTCCCAGGGGCTCTGTAGTGTTTCACACCAACCAGTCTTCTGTTCGATGCCACAGTCAGCACATAGCCCTCACCCAGGGGAGCTGACTCCCAGCCAGCAGGTAGGCAGGGCCTTTAGAATCACTGCTCGGATGAGTGGTCTCTTTTGGCCAGGGTCTGTGCTGCCACACCCTGGCTGCTCTGCCATGTGGTCCTGGGAAGGCAAGTCAGGCACCTTCGCAGCTGTGTGGCTGCAGGTGTGGCTGATGCCTTTCACGTCCCAGCAAGGACAGCAGCTGGAGGGAACCCAGGGGCTGCAGTGCTGGGCCCTTAGAGTCTCAGGACCCCGGGCCAAAGTCGCCGTGGGATTAGCAGGCTGCATCTGACCGCCAATCCTACTGTCAATCCTGGTGTCCTATAACCAAGAGAAGGGGAGCTAGCCAAACCCACTAGGGACTCACTCCTTGAAGGTCCTTGTTTCCAAATACATATGCCTGCCTCTTCTCCCCGGAGTTTGTGGTTGGGAGCTTGAACCTCTCTTGGTAACTCCTTTGCCTTCCAGATCCCTATACCTTGGTGACCTCTTAGCCCTTGGTGGCCCCCACCCCTTGTCCAGCCTTGGTGGTCACCCTCCCCCAGAGCCTCTGCTACTTTGTCACAATGGCTACCAGGGGTGATTACTGCCTTCATTCACTTGGGGTCTGTCTCCTTGTCCCTACACAGAAACTGGAGCTCAGCCACAGCTGTGACTGGTCTCTGGAACTGGTTTTAGCATTGAGGACAGGTGTACCAAAGGCTTACAGTGGTTCACTACCTGCCAAGCCCGGCCTTTCGCCCGCTCCAGGTGTGTCCCTGGGATAGCTACGGGCACCACTTCACTGCCTTCTTAAAACCAAGGCCCTTTGTATCGATAGCTTCAGGAACGGCAGGTTCCTGGCACACAAACTCTGGCTCATCCTGACCCTCTGTCTTTTTCTGCCCTCTGTTCCCCTTTCACCCAGCTCCATCTGGCTCCTCCTAAGAAATCCCACCTTCATCCTGCTCTGCCTGGCAGGGGCCACCGAAGCCACGCTCATCGCTGGCATGTCCACGTTCGGCCCCAAGTTCTTTGAAGCCCAGTTCAGCTTGAGTGCTTCCGAAGCCGCCACGTTGTTTGGTAAGGAGACTGAGCATTGACGTATACTGTGGAGAGGGCTATGACTCCTGCACACGCTAGTCATAGTCTTCAAATTCCAAGTGGACAATGCTCCCGGGGGGAGGGCAGGGCCGACTCCTACACACGTTACCACCATTCACTGCAGAAATGGTCTGAGCCCGGATGTCCCCATGAGCCATGCAGCTGGTGCCCCGGAGTCTTGGGGTCTAAGTTTGAATCCCTGTACCTACCTGACAGGATTCTGTGGCAGTCTGACCTTGCATGGACTGCAAGAGTGGACACTATCTAGAACCCTCACTCAACCAGCACCCACGTCCTCCCTGTGCGGAGGGCAGGGCTGCAGCCTTGCTGATCACACTTTTGCCCCATGCACTGGTCAGCGCTGGGCTCAGCCTAGGTACTGACCAGTGTGGGTGGAGGTCAGCGCTGGGCTCAGCCTAAGTACTGACCAGTGTGGGTGGAGGTCAGCGCTGGGCTCAGCCTAAGGTACTGACCAGTGTGGATGGAAAGCATCAGCTACAGCCCACCCTGCAGATCTCATTGTCTGGGTCGTGAGAAGGTATCATTTGTGACCCCACTTTTCCCGGACACATCCTTACCTGGCCCAGACATCCATACCTGATGGCTCCCTCTCTCTCTTACCACTTTCCCGTGCCGACACACCCTCCCCTGCCCCTTGTATACCCACTATGGACCTTAGTCATTGAGATCTGGGCTTCCAGGTGGCCTGAGAGAACCCACCCTACACCCACGGCTCTCCCTAAGCACCCATGGTGCTCATTCTCCCGGTTCCTCAGTGTCCACAGTAGTGCCGCAGCAATGACAGGCCTAGAGTTTCTGGGCCCTTACCGAGTTCCTTCCTCAGGATACCTGGTGGTGCCAGCAGGCGGTGGCGGCACGCTCCTGGGTGGCTTCCTGGTGAACAGGTTCAAGCTCCGTGGCTCTGGGATCATCAGATTCTGTCTGTTCTGCACCTTGACCAGCCTACTGGCCTTCTTTGTCTTCCTCATGCACTGTCCCAACATGCCCATGGCAGGTGTGACCGCTAGCTACAATGGGAGGTGAGCCTGGGAAAGACCCCACCTTCCTGAGGGCTGTCCCTGGGAGGGAGGCATTGGTCACAGCAACCTGCAGGCAGAATGTCTGCACGGCTGCTAACACACATCCAACGGCCCATTTCTGCAGTCTCCTGCCTGAAGGCCGCTTGGACCTGAGGGCGGCTTGCAACGCCATCTACTGTTGCCAGCCGGAGCACTACAGCCCCCTGTGTGGCTCAGATGGCATCATGTACTACTCCGCCTGCTTTGCGGGCTGCCCCGCGGGTGCTGAGACGGGCCCGGATGGCCAGAAGGTGAGTGTGGTCACCGCCCACTGCCCTGCTCTGGCCGGGACCGGGAAGCATCTGCCTTCCTTATATGATCAGCGTTGTTGTTGGGCTCCCCAGATATTCCGAGGCTGTAGCTGTGTCCTTGAGAAGGTTTCCTCTGGCTTGGGCAATGCTACCGCAGGGAAGTGCACTTCCACCTGTCAGAGAAAGCCCCTCCTTCTGGCTCTCGTGTTCGTTGTAATTATCTTTACCTTCCTCAGCAGCATTCCAGCTCTGACCGCCACGCTACGGTAAGAAGCTCTCACCATGTTTTTCTCTCGTAGTACCAGCAGGTGGCGCTCTGCAGATGCTGGTGGGCCCTGGGGTACCCGCAGGCCCAGGAAATGGGCCTCGGTCTAGGGGCATCGGAGTTGACTGTCTCTGGTACCCAACGAGGTGTTTGGCACCTAGGGAGGTGGTGATGCGGCCAGGACTCTTGCTGGCAGAGGGGTCTGAGGTGCGCAGCCAGCTTCCCATGGGCTCTGACGATGCGATTTTCCTTGCAGGTGTGTTTGTGATCAGCAAAGATCCTTCGCCCTGGGGATCCAGTGGATTGTCGTGAGAACACTAGGTACTTTGGGGGGTGAGGAAGCCATGGACAGGTGATCATAAATAAGGCACCTAGAGGTGTCCTATCACCAAGCTGTGTGTTACTATGGAGGCGTTCAGCCATGTTTCTCACTAAGATGGGCCTTTCCCCTAAATGCCCACTAGAGGGACCCATTGTCATTTATTTACCCAGTAGGTGGCCTTGCCTCAACACAAAAGGGCCCTTTTGAGGAACCATGGCACTCCTTACCCAATGCCAACTCTTCAGAAAAAGGAGTGAAGTCCCCTTTCTACCCCCGAGCACATGAATGGACAATATGGCCTTGCAATGGTCTCTCCCTGTGCCCTCCTTTCCTTCTCCCATCAGGGCCCTAACCGAACTCTCTCTGGCAGGCAGTATTCCGGGGCCCATTGCCTTCGGCTGGGTGATTGACAAGGCCTGCCTGCTGTGGCAGAACCAGTGTGGGCACCAGGGCTCCTGCTTTGTATACCAGAATGAAGCCATGAGCCGCTACATGCTCATTGCAGGGCTCACATTCAAGGTGAGATGGCCTTCTGGGGTCTGGCTGCACTCTGCTTCCGCCCTCTCTTTAGCCTCCTGCCTTATCCTGTACAAAGGCGCAGCTATGGGCTTATAACCACCCTAAATCCAGGTCCGTCCCCCCTCCGAGGATGAGCAGCCCTTCAGTTTGCAGGGACAGAGCAAGTGCGTGTCTTTAAGGGGACAGTGCCAGGTCCTTCCACCTTCTGTTGGCCTCTGCGTTTAACCAAACGGTAGTTTTCATTCCCGAACTGACACACCGGTTCCCCATGAGGGACTAGTTATGCAGGAAAGGCGTGTCTTTCTTCCAGAAGAGCAGAGCGAGTTCTACAAAAGCAGCCTCAGGCTGGGCACGGAGCCCCCAGGCTGGCGAGGGCCAACATCTCCTCCTGTCTCCCCAGGTGTTGGGTTTCCTCTTCTTTGTCACCGCCTACTTCCTGTACAAGTCCCCGTCGGTGTCCTCGGGTGCCCTGGAGGCCTCCCTGCCCAGCCAGTCCTCAGCCTCCGACAACCCCACAGAACAGCTCCAGAGCAATGTCTGACAACCACGGGCCCTTCTACGTTTCCAGAGGGCTCTTCCTGGAGACCCTAACCCCATCCTCATGGGGGGGGGGCAACACTGAGGACCTTGCAAAACTTCACACTGTATTCTGGGGCCTCGCCCTGCCCTGTACTGTGACCGAGCGGCCTCTGAGACACTGAGGAGGGAGGAGTGTGTCACGTATGAACCAGACACGTCCCTGAGCCCCGCAATCTTGGAGGTATCACTACATTTCGTGGATGTCATGGGTCCTGACTTCCTGCCCGACACAGGGCAGCAGTGCCCTGGGCGGCTCCATCCACTGGAACCAGCCACCTAACATTTGCTTGAATCTGCTCTTACTGCCTGTCCTCGAAGCCTGGCGGCCTCTGGCTGGGCAGGAGCAACTTGAATCATTATGTCTGGACTGAACAGTGTTTATGGAATCAGATTTGTACCTGATCATGTGACTCATGTCCAAGCAAACTGCAGAGAGGGTGAGATCCCATCTGTGGTGCCACGCAGATTCCGCAGGCAGTGTGCTTCCATGTTTTGGTATGGTTATGTACATAATATATTTTAATATTTAAAGCAATTATTTTTGTGTGGCGTTTTATTTATTTCTATGGTGTCTATGATTTGGCAGGTCAGCCTGCCCATCTTTGATGTAGGTTACCATAGCAATAGGCTGTCCCAGAAATTGGTTGGGCACACAACACTTCCCAGGAAACACCCCTATTGCCTTTGTGACCAGGAGCAAAGCAACAGTGGTGCAGGCTCCTGTCTCCTGGCCCCTAGGAGACAGGCTTTGTCCCAGACCTCTGGACCTTCCCCACTTCCTGAATGAATCGGGCCACATCTGTGAGCCTTGGGGTTGGGCACAGGGTGGCCACACACTGCTATCAGTAAGGTATGAGGTCTGCAACCATGTGTACTCTGTAGATACAAGTACATGCAACATGAGCTGAGAGACATGCACACACAGAATGCCTGCACTGCTAACAACCCAACTCCAGGGAAATGAAGGTTGCAGGGCCTCTATCGCAACTCATAGCCAAGCCCCTCACAGCTGCGGAGAAAATGCAACCAACGTGCTGTTTTGGGTCTCACACCATCACTGTGTGTTGGGGGGCAGCCAGAGAGGAGGTGTGTGTGTGTATGCATGCATACAGAGGTCAGAGGACAACCTCCATTGCCCCTCCTCACGCACCATCCACTTTGGTTTTTGAGACAAGGTCTCTCACTGGCTAGGAGCTCACAAAGCCAACTAGGTTCTCTGGTTGGGGGATCTGCCTGCCTCTCTTTCCCTAGTATTGAGATTACAAGTGTCTGGCTCTTTGCCTGGGTATCGGGGATCCATCTCATGTCCTCTTGCTTTCACGGCAAGCACTGCCTCCCTAGCCCATGAGCCTCATTTTGAAAGGTCACTCCACTTTCCTTCTTATCAAACCATACATGCAGGTCACAGGATCTAAGCCCATAACCCTTGGGGCTGGAGTTCAGACTCTCATAATTCCTGTCCAGAGAAGTGATGGGTCCTCAGGAAGACGAAAGGTACCACACTGTCACACAGAGCCATGCAGTCACACCAACACACAGACACAGACACACACACACACATGTGCACATACACACAGCCCCCCTGGCATTCCAGCTCAACCTGCATGACCAGCAGGGCTCCCAAGGCCATCCCTCTAGCAGGATTATGAGTGATGAAGGCAGGGAGGCTCTGTGCATAGGCCGATGCCCTGGTGAGCCAGCCTGACTTTCCTCCCTGGAACCTGCTGGCTTCCATCAGCTGAGCAGTGAAACCTTGGCTTCTCTGATCACGGCCTTGCCCTTTGAACACACGGCAGCCCCACCCACTGACTGTGTGACCCCAAACGACATGCTGGGTTTTTCTGTGCCTTGATTCTCCTTTCTGCAGAAGACTTCACGACTCCTGTCTCAGCAAGGCAGGCTGCTGCTCATATTGGCTCCTGCATCAGGTTCAGATCCCTGCCTGGTTCTCACAGTGGAGTCTGAATACTGCTTCTCGCCAGACTTCACACCTGATGACCCCTGCATGCCCCACTGAGGAGCTGGCCACGTTCACAGCAGCTTTTTCTGACCATGTCTGGATGCCCCACTGAGGAGCTGGCCAAGCTCACAGCAGGTTTTTCTGACCATGTCTGGATGCCTCGCTCTGTTTTCTGGGCACCTTGATATCTCCTGTGCATTTTTAGCTGAGACATGGACATTCAGTGGACCTCACCTAGAGAAGAGACATTGCAGAAATCCCATCAGATGGACAAGTGGCCCTTTCATGAGACATAAGCTACAGTGTTCTTACTGGAGATTCCAGTTAACTGGGTATATTTCTATCTATTATGTCTGGTTACCCAGGTACAGAGTGGCCTCAGCTCAGAAAATGTTTCTTCTGAGGCCCCTGGGAATAGAACCTAAGAGTGGACTCAAGAATCACCAATCCAGGGACTGAGGCCAGGCCCCGCCAGTGTCCTCCCAACCGCGCCCAAGCTACCAGGACTCAGGCCATTCCATCTTTGTCACTCACAGTTCCCTCCCTGAGACAGAGCCCCAGGATCTAGCCCGTGAGGGCACCAGGACCTCAGGGATTTGACTTTCAGTGACTCATGCTATGCAAAGCCCCATGTGCTAGCGCCTAGAGAACACCTGTGGAATATGATGAGTCATGTGACCCCTGGAGGTGACCATGTGCCTTGCCCTGCTAGTCATCCAAGGGAAGGAAATTCACACACACACCAGGACAGAAACCTCCGGGCCCCCACGTGAGAGGCAGCTCTGAAGAGAGACTTGGCTTTTCTTTTGGGGTCTCTGGGCACACTCAGACTTCCCTGGGATTCTCAGATTCCTCTGTAACCAGAGATCCCCCGCAGGTGGTAACACTTTGTCTTGGCGAAGGAAAGAGTCAAGGCCCAGATGAGAATCCTCCACAGCGCTCTGGCCACAAGTGGGCTAAGCTGAGAGGGTGTCAGAAAGGGCTGCACTATGGGGGCAGCAGCTTCTGGACCCGGCGTCTCTGGAGCTGTGCAAGGTTGGAGGCTCATGTCTGACAGCAGAGCTCTTCAGAGACCAGTGCTTGCCCAGGCTGGACTGGCAAAGCTGTGGTGCCCAGCTGGCTTTCCTCTGCTGCTCACGCACATGGCTGCAGACAGGCTCCAGGGTCATAGTCCTGCTGAGTGGTACAGGCCGTCTATCCCACACCTGGCTACCCTCCATCCCAGGGGTCAACCAGGCTGCCTGTGAGGAGAATCCCAGCATTCGGTGGCGCTGTCAGGAGCCCACAACGCCCTCTTGGTTTTCTGCGAAGGGAGCTTCTGCTAGCTGGGACAGTGAGATATACTAAGCTCTGGGTAATGCTTCTGGCTTTATGTCTGGGGCTCTTTTCAAGTACCAAGTGCCAGTGAAGGGCCAAGAGCTGTCGGGTCATATTCCTTTTCTTCCTATATTTAGTTAAAAATAATCAAGCAATTGCAGAACTGCGTTAAGACTCAGACAATGCCGCCCCTTTTCTGGTTAGCAGATATCTTGTGGGATCACTGTCTCCTTAGCTCCCCAGATGGAGAGGAGGGGTTCCTAGGCCTCCACAGGGGCTGTATACCTGGAGAGCTGCGTGCTAGGGGGTTGCACACCTGGTAACTGGATGCCTGGAGGCCACATGCCTACCTGTGCACACTATGGACCTAGGCTGTCAGGCCCGTATCAAATGCCTAGCTAAGATCCCGACATCCCACGTCTTTACCTTGGTCCCAGCTCCCAGGGCACAGAACCCTCTGTGCCCTGTGCCAACCCAGTGGAGACCAAGGGCAGCTATCAAGCTTAAGCATTATCTTCCCATTCCCGAGCTGGCCAGTCCCTACTCCTCCAGCAGAGGCCTGGCATGGAACTCACCATTTATAGGATGGCTGGGCCTGTGCTCTGCCCCAAGACTCTGCTCCATGAAGCTGGAAGCTTGCATTTCACCTTTCTGAGGAGATGCTTAGGTACACATTTTAGAATCTCTGACTCAGGGGGGGAAACATACACACACACACACACACACACACACACACACACACACACCACACACACACAAAGCACTGATTCCCAGAAGCCTCTGAGCAGATATGGCAAAGGCCATCATGGTTAGTGCTGAGAGGGACAGGAGAGTACCCAGAACCACCACAGCCCAAGACATTGCCTATGGCTCTGCAGTGTCCACATGTATTTAGGGTGGCCCAGACCGGAGGGGCCTGGGTGGCCTCACTGGCAAGGGTGAGGCCCGAGAGGCCCTCAAAGGCCCACTGTGACTGCTGGGAGGTCCTCGGGTCACTGGCAGCATTAGGCTGAGCTCCTGCAACCCTTGACGGTTTCACGCGAGTTGCTGTGATAGGAACAAGCCTCATGCCCCCACGCTCTGTTCCCTAGAGAAGTAACCAGCATGGCACTTGCTCTAACTCATGCTCCTCCCATTCCAAACTGCGGTCCATCATGGCGCCTTCATCGGGATCTTGACCCTCCAGACTGCGAGCTAATAAACCTTTGGTATTTCGTTGTAGCGGTGAAAAGACTTCTGGTTTCAAACTAAGAGGAATGTACAGAAAGGCTGCAGTTAGGGCTGAGGCAAGGACCTTACGCAAATCTGGAAAACGGGATGTTTTACATATACAGGAAACAACCCCTTCTACCGGTGGTGGGCATAGAGGACGGAGTGACGCCACAGACAGAATCTGAACGGATAGGCAGAGAACTCCCAGGCACTCAAGCCAGATATTAAAGGCTTCGGGACATCAAAATGAGCTAGGAGAATGTCACCCGGCCACCAGCTCTGCAGTCTCAGCCGGTCCTGCTGTGGATAAGCCTGCCACACACCAGCCTGTGAGGCCATCTGTTGAGAAGAACCGGATATAGGCAGAGGACTGGTTTGAAAAGAGGCGGGTACTGCAGGCACTCCAAGCAATGGAGACTCCTGGAGAACAAGCACTCAGAGTGAGAAATGGAGGCCACCTGATTGTCAGGCAAGCCCAGCCGAGTGGCTTCCTGATTCCACTTCCACGGCTATGACTTAGAATTGTATGGTAAGACAATAGCGTTCTACCTACCACCCGGGCTCTGCCACAGCCAGTGGGAGGGTGGGGGAGGGGTGTTTAAGAAATCATGTCACACTTGTTCCTTGCTGAAGTGACCACCAAGCCTGATGTAAACACATTCCGTTGTCCTTCGAGTCACACCCAACCCCTCCTCCAGAATCACTCTGCTCTGGCCACACACACACACACACACACACACACACACGCACGCACATAGGTGTACATACACAAATGTGTGTCCATGCACACAGATACAGAGGTGTGTGCATACAAATATCTAAACACACATACACATCCATGTACACCTGCATGGCTTTCCTGTGTGCATTGTGCCCAGAGCCAGGATGGCTGTAATCTTTTGTTTTCATCTGCCGCAGTGCCCGATACGCAGTAGGTGCTCAGTGACTGTTTACTGGATGCTGTATGGGACCAGGAGCCATCAGCTGAGCCACCGCGGTCAGCACTGCAGAGGAACCATTGGCGAGCAGGGCTGTCCACCCCAACATCTCACACAGAGCTCTGAGGCCATGCAGCCATGGCCTGCTCGGTCCTAGGACCACTAGGTGGCTCTCCGTGGGTAGGAGCTGGAGGCCCACGGTCCCCAGAGGCCACACATGAATCAGGCCGGAGAGGAGTTCATGCCACGGGAGCTCTGTGAGGACCCGGGATGAGCGGAGGGCAACCCCATGAGATGATCATTTGTGCCAGGATTGGCTTTAATCAGTAACACATTAGAAGGGCTCATGTGATAACGGCTTAATGACTGTTACAGGGATAATCTATTTTATTCTCAGCTGGTTCCCGTGGTAATTACATTTCTGTTGTGTTTAATTCATAACTTGATCATTTATTCCAAGTTGTGTCGGCCTTAGAACACAGGCTCTTGGGAACTTCCTCAGAAGGAGTCCAGACTGTGCGCTTTCTCCTCTGCCTGGACTGAGGAGGCCTCCTCCCTTGTCTCTCCCCATCCCTTCCTGCTTCCTTCCCTTCCCCTCCTCTCTGACGGTGGTGGCTGAGGATGGCAGTCCCAGATCAGGGCACATCCTCTCTCAAGCCTGAGTGCTTCCTGTACCCTCCCTCCCCCAATCATGCAAGGGCCTCATAGTCTCTGGGCAGACCATGGGATTGTGGGTGTTTTACTAAAGCCTCAGTTTCCCTTCTTCCAGAAGAGGGTGATGCCTTCACTGGGGTAGAACACAGTTGCCTAGTTTCTAATGGATGCAGATTTCACTAAATAACCAAAGACATCTTCACCCTCGTTTGATAGAGAAAGAAGTGGCACAGAAAGTGGCGAGCCTGTGGCAGCCACGCTCGCATCAGGTGATACCCAGCGCCAGGCACGGAGCCTCTTCTTGGAGTCTCAATCTCCCCGAACTCTCTGTCCACTGTGTCTTCAAGGTTTGGCACCAACATTTCCAAGCAGATTGAGAGTGACTAGCCACCCTCGTGCCTCCACCTCAGGAAAGCTCAGGTATCCGGGTCCCCAGAGTGTCACTGAAGCTGAGGACTCTGGTGTACACCTCCACATTGTCCCCAGATCCACCCCCATCATTTAATCCCAGGAGAGCAGTTGAGGAGCCCTTGGTAATTAACAGCCCAACTGCTGGGCAATTACCACACCTGGAAGTCACTAATTAGGAGCCTGATTAGCCCCAGGCCCCTTCCTCACCCCAGGACCATCTAGGAAGCACAACAAGCAAAACTGCCGTTAATTTCTCACAAATAGTGGCAGGCAGGCCAGTGGGCAGCCAAGGACAGGAGCCTTTTCTGTTTCAGACTTGTCAGAACAGGGAGTGGGGTGCAGTGGGGGGTGAGAGGAGAGGGGGATTGGAGGGGAGAAGGGGCTATCAGGAAAAGGGGATAAGCGGGGAGGAAGTGTGGCAGGAGTGTGCAGTGGGGTGGGCAGCGGCCCAGAGGGGCTCTGGGGCAGTTCGGTGTAAGCTCCTTTGTTTTCACGCGTCTGCAGTGGGTTGTTTTCTTGTTCTGTCTGGATTGCTCTTAGGCAGCAGAGGATGAGTTTAGAAAGATGTACCATACAGTGTAGGCCTGGCAAATAGTTCTCCTCTAATTAGATTTTGGCCAGGGTCATGATGGATGCCCAGAACACACATGGCCATCGAGGCTCTGCTTTGGAGGAAGTGCAGCTCCTTACCTAGGAAGCACCCAGGTTCAACAAGGATGCATCTTCACTCAGATGCCAGACTTTCATTCTCTCTAGTTCTGAGTCACCTGGGAGGGGCTCTCCAGACTCCTCCAAGAGTTGGAGCTGAGCCCCCTCTCCTCCCTCCTTCCCTTTCTCCCTACCCTCCTCTGCCTTCCCTCTTTTCTCCTCCCCCTTCCCTCTCTCCTTTCTCTTTCACCTCCCTTGCTCTCCCTTCCTTTTCTTCCTTTCCCCTCCTCTCTTAATCATCTCCTCCTTCCTTCTTTCTCCTCTTCCTTCTTTCCCCTCTGTAGTTATGAATGAAGCCCATTAAAAACGGACCTCTGGCCTTCTTCTCTCTCAGTTCTGTGGCTGAGAACATCCTGAGGCCTCTGAGCTAAAGAATTGGTAAGAGAGCTGGGTGGGGGAGTGCTTCCTTCCGGGTGGGTGGAGGCTCCTGGGTCCAGAGCCTCACTGTATGGCTGGGTGATCTTGGCCCCCACATCTGGGTAGGACTGGCTCTGTCCTCAAGCAGAGCCGCCCACAGACGCTTTCTGAGAAAAATGAGGTTTGCATCTCTATAAATCTCCCGCACCCCTGTGCGCAGCTTCCTGGCCAGGATGACAGGTGACGGCTAAATAGCTATTCACAAGACATTATCTCCAAGCACCAGCTCCAGTGAGCTTTTCTCCCTGAGCAGCTGAGACAGGCGCGTCCCTCTGTTTACCGAGGACAGCAGCCGACTGTGGAGAGGCGTGCGGTTATTACTCCACTAATGCCACAGTTGTGACTGAACGTCATGTTCTACCGCTCTGGAATGACGAAAACTCAGCCATGCTGAACATCAGGGAGGGGGAGAGGGACGGGAACGGGGGGGGGGGACTGGTGAGGAAAGTGGGGCCAAGAGGGTGAAGGAGGCCCCTGAGCACAGGGGACACCCTCCCACCCACACCCTCCCCTGAGCAGGAGCCAGGCAGGGTTGCCAGGGGACAGCACCCAGAGGCTTTCCTAGGCCACCCTACTCACAGCCCCCAGCCAGAAACTCTTGCTCCTCACCCCAAGTGTGCCCCCACCTATAAGCTGTGACCCAAATGCCTCCTTTGTGTAACCCTGACCCTGTGCACCCCAAGCCTGCATAACACAACCTTCTGACCCATACACCACAACCTTCTGACCCCCATACCATCAACTCCACTCACCCTAATCCTGCTCACTCCTAATCCTGCTTCTAGCAATGCCCTACCCAAGGCCCAACTCACCACAGCCCTTGTTCATTCCCAACTCTGCTCCCCCCAACCCTGCTCATCTCTGACGCTACTCACTCCTGACCCTGCTCACCCCTGACCCTGCTCACCCCTGACCCTGCTCACCCCTGACCCTGCTCACCCCTGACCCTACTCACCTCTGACCCTACTCACCCCTGACCCTGGTCACCCCTGACCCTACTCACCCCTGACCCTGCTCACCCCTGACCCTGCTCACCCCTGACCCTGCTCACCTCTGATCCCACCAGTTTCCCAGGCACACGGGGAGCAGCTCTGCCTCTGTTTTCTGAGTTTCTTGCCATCACACTGGGGGCCTCTTCCAACAGAGTAGCTTGGGCTTTGAATGAAGTCCAAGGCACTGCACCTCTGAAGGCGGTCCTGCAACTTAAACGGAGGCTCACCCTAAGAGAAGGGGGATGGGGGCAGCAGTAATTCCTGCCCTACTCCAGATGAGTGTGTGGGTAGTAGCTTGCTGTGGTGCAGTTTGCTGGGGAGCAGTTGTGGCCCAGCCACGTGGCTGCTACATGGAACCCACAGGACCGGTTGTGGGGCTTCAGGATTTGGAGAAGCTGGGAGCCTTGCTAGCAAGAAGAGGACTCATTTTGTGAGACACTAAGTCCTTCAAAGAAGTCACAGTAGCGCCTATCTTGGCAGGAGCCTGCATCAGGACTTTAGTCTGGAAAGACTCATCACCAAAGCCCCTCTGGAGTTCAGTCAAGTGTGATGGTGTGGCCCTACAATACCAGCACTCAGAGGCACAGGCAAGAGGACTGTCAGGTTCCAGGCAAACTCTGGTCTTTCCCTCCCTACATGGATGGATGCAAACCCAGCTTTCCATCATCCTTCTTGATAGGGTCGGGCTCTGTGCCTCCTGCCCACCTCCCGAGCTGTATGCCTTTCTTTACTATCCTGTCTTCTTCCATTGCATGTGGGTTTGTGTGAAAGCCAAAGTTGGAAGAGGTTATCCTAGGACCAAGGAGGTCAGACACACAGGTGGCTACCCAAACATTGCTGGCCAATGACCCTGTATCCCCTAGGACTGGGTGAGGGGTGGGTTCCTGTTCGGGATGAGATGGAAGGGGCTATCAGGTCCCAGATCCAGTAGGCTGGGTGAGCTGGTGCCCAGCACCTTGGTCACTCAAGTAAGCTGTCTCCATCCCACACTCATCTCTCCTGGGACTGATCCTTTTCTGGAAATTTCTTGGTCGTCTCTGCCCCTTTAAGATGATCTGGAAGGCAGTAGCCATGCCTAAAACGTCATGGAGGTTGGAAAAGCAAGACCGCCACCTAACTACTACGGGGATCTTGGTGAGTAGAGAAGGTCCTGGCCATCACCATCCCGGAAGGCTTGTGTTCTTGCCAAGTAGAAAATGCCAGAGTTCAGAGGGCAGGGAAATGGCCATGGCTGAGGAGGAACTGGCCTGACCGAAGCCTTTCGTGGGAAGGGATCTGCAGGAAGACGAGCCAGAGCGATAGACTTCACCTTACTCCTCAGCTCACTTTTGGGTGACTCTGCTCACCCCTGACCTCACCGCTTCCATGGTGAGGCAGCTTCCCTCAGCACCTGTGGCTGTTCCACACCTGTGTCCTGAGGGACACCCCTTATAGATTCCTGGCGGAATATAGTGATAGAGCCCTTGGCTGAACTGACCCAGGATTGAGGGATTGAGGGGATGTCTCCCTTGCTCTCCGCAGAGCTGCCCTCCCTGTCCCACTTCACACCCCTGTCCCCTTGCCTCTCCTGCCCCACCCCATGTCTGTCTCAGGGCCACAGGGTTCTGTAGGACCTTATAATTCCCAGGGTCAATACCACTCTCCCAACCACCTCCAGGAAAGAAACCGCTTCAGAGGGCATGACCCAGCGGCTTTCCTCCTTCCTGCTCAGGGGACCTGGAATCTCCATAGGAAAGAAGGGGAACAAAAGAGACCCACAGCCACACTCATGGAACTACACCAACGCATAGGGCCCCGGGCAAAAGGCCCTCTCTGCTTCTCTTTTATCATTTCGGCTTTGCCATTTATTTCACAGCAGAGGGGCTGTGGGGGACATTAGCATTCATGTGTGCAGCGGAGAAACGATTCAGAGATGACTCCGTGGAAATGAGAAGGCAACACCCTACAGCTTCCAATTCAATATCGAGAAGGTTTACAGAATCCGTGAAAACAGCCTCATCGTTGCTTTTATTTGACTGATTGTCCTGTTGGCTTTGCTGCTGTAAGTGTCAGGCTCATTCATAGAATCAGATTGGTGCCATGACCCCAAGATCCTCGGCTTGCTCCAGTGTTTTCCAGCTCATAACTAACCTCCCTGTGTCCTCTCACCACCCCTGTGTCCCTCCTATTTTATAGTACTGATATTCCCTGGCAACATGAAGAATCTCTCCTCAGTGCACAGGCTCGTTCAGAACTGAGTTCAGTGACAGCCTCCCAGGATGTCACTCAGCACTGTTGACGGACAGATGTCTGCCGGTAGCTCTGGGGGCACCAGCCCCACTTAGGAAAGTCTCAGGAGAATCCAGCTTTGCAGATCCCAGACTGGAATCCGTGGTATGACTTCTCCTGGGGAGACACAAATAAATGTCTCTTCACCCCAGACAGAGTACTGGCAACATGCCAAAGAAATGGTTCCACTCAAGTCCGGTGTAGTGAATCAGAGAGTTTTCAGGGTTTCTTACAGTATCCATGACTGGAGGTATCACTGAGAAGCCCACAGGCAAGCTGTATCCTAGGAGCTCACTGTACCACTTGTGGGCAGCTACACCCTTTCCCGTCACTGTTACTGTATATAAAACCCTGGGCCTTGGGGATCTTATAAACTTCAGGAGCTTCCTATGTCTTACAAGTTTTGTTTACTTCCCGAGTATTACAGGCCTCCTTCCTCTTTGCAAAGGTTTCGATCTGGAGAAAATGGTGAGACAGGTGTGCTCAGGCATTCCAGACTGCTCAGCAGGATCTTGTGGACAGGTCTGGAAGAGCGAAAGTGGAGAAATGCAGTCCTGGATGTGGCCCTTGTTACAGTGTGCCTGTGGGATTTCCTCCGCGGGCTTACATGGCTGAACACTTGCTCGCTATGCTGGAAGTACTGTCTGGAGAGGTTGTGGAATCTTTGGGTAGTGGGGGCCTAGCTGGCAGTCCTAAGCTACTAGGGGTCGACCTTGAGGGTTCCAGCCCCACTCTGGTCTCAGCTGCTTCCTGGTTGTTGGTAGGTGAGAAGCTGCCACCACCACAGGCAGATCTATCCTGCCGCTATGGTGGACACTACCCCCTAAACTGTGAGCCACAACTAAACCCTGCTTCCCTTAGGCTGCCTCTGTCGGTGTCTGGTCACAGCACAGAGAGAAGCTAACTAATACAGTTCTCAGAATCCTCTTCTAGCAGTGTGGCTGTGTGTGGTAGCCTGCTGTTGGGGAGCTGACACAGGAAGGAGCAAATTACCTCCATTCTGCTCCCACTCACCCAAAGCAGCTCAGAAACAATCATCTCAATTATCAGGCCTGGGAATTTCCAGAGAAGAAAGGGATTATTCATGTGTGACAATGACAAGACTTTCCAGCTGGTGGTGGACCATGGGCTTGCTCCTGCCCCCCATTTTTTTTCATTCAGTCTCATGGTTGTGGTAGAAGCCCCAGGAGTCACCATGCAAGGTGTCCATCTGTGCTCAAGGGCGTCCAGGTTTCATGTCAGGTACCAGCAAGGAGAGTCAGACCAGCTCTGTGGAAACTGGGAGCAGAGAGGAACACAGGAGCTATGGGATTTGGGACTTAGAGCATCAAAGCTCTGGACTTCCT
This sequence comes from Alexandromys fortis, assembly GCF_014885135.2. Taxonomy (NCBI): domain Eukaryota; kingdom Metazoa; phylum Chordata; class Mammalia; order Rodentia; family Cricetidae; genus Alexandromys; species Alexandromys fortis. Next base: position 8,105,759 of record NW_026067960.1, read on the forward strand.
GTCACCCCAACTCCTCCCTTGGTTACCAGAAACCTTAGCATCCAGTGAGAGTGGTGTGTCCATCTTGGGCAATGCCTGCCAGCCTAGAGCATTCTTGAGGTGTTTCTGACCACCTAGCAGGGCAGGAAAGAGGGGCCAGTCCACTCTAGACCCTGCAGGCCTGGCTATCAGGAACAAAAACCTTGGGACCCCACAGAAGGAGTAGGATAGTTCTCAAAACAGAGACCCCTTCTTGAAGGGACTCTAGCCGGCTTGAGCACGGCAAACACGGCTCTGGCAGGCCTTGCCCTTCTCCCCAATGCCCTCTGCCTTGCTAAAGACTGTTAGATTACATTCCTAATGCTAGCCACCAAGGTCTATTTCCTTATTTGGCCACTTCCTTCTCCTGAGGTTGCCTACCATGGTCTAACTATCAAAGTATTGAAATCCAGCAATCAAAAGCGCCTTTTTGGCTAATTAACAAGCCCAGTCAAAATTAAACACCTCATCCTAACACCCCTGCCCTTCTCCCTGCCCTCTGTCTCCTGTCCTTGTCTCTTATTCCCTGCCCTTTGTCCCTCTGGGGCATAAGTCTTCTTTGGGCTAAGAACTTGGTCTTGGGGTGTCTTGTGCTGAATTCTGGTCCCTTCACTTCTTGCCTTCCTAGGTAGACAGAGAAGAGCTTAAGGTTAACCAAGGGTCAGCAGGCTGCTCCCAGAGGACAGGTTAATAAACAAAAGTGGCATTTGAGGAGCACCTACAGATTCAGAGACACCAGAGAGATTTACTATGGGCCTGCAAGATGCCTCAGAGAGGAAAGGTGCCAGGCTGCCAAGCCAGACAACCCGAGTTAAATTCCCTGGATCCCACGTTGTGGAAGGAAAGTACCAACTCCTCCTGTAAGTTGTCCTCTGACCTCCACACAGACATCTTCTGACACACACACACATACACACACACACACAAATAAATAACCATCCTACACTGAATGACATCCCCAGACCCCAAAGCTTTTGTAGAAGAAAAGTAAAAACAAGAAACAAAAAAGCCATCACTCTTTTCCTCTGTGCTCGTTATAGATGGATGGATGCACACTCAAAACATCATGTTGAGTGTGTGTGTGTGTGCAGACAGAGGGGGGAGGGAGGGTGCACACACAAGGGCTTAGATTCCCACCATTGTGATGATAATGATGTTTGAGTCTCCCAGGCAAGTCCTGTGAACGTGTTAGAGAGAAGAGGTGTGATTTCTGCGGGCACCATAATCTGATTTTGTTTTAACTGCTCATTTATTTGGGAACACAGTTTTCCTATGCGCACTAATGTTCCTTTCCCCTCCACAGTGATATTTTTAAGAACCAGATTGTAGAGCCGTGCGGTGCAGAGCCTTGCGGGTGCACTCAGAGAGATTTCTGAGGGAAACAGGCAGCCGGTATCAGCGTCTGCTGCTCCTCTCAGGAGAAGGAGGGAGGGGCAATGAAGTCTGACAAACCTGGGCTTTTTGGACTATGGAACTATAGAGCTCCTTGCTCCGACAAGTTGGGTACTTTCTGGGTCTGGAAATAAGAGGGGTCCATTTTTCCCCTTGGCACTGCAAGTGACGTCCTGCTCATTCTGCACTGGAAGATGGACAGATGGACAGATGAACAATGGACAGACAGAGAGAATGAGCTCCTGCTGGTTTGAGCCACCCAGTCAGAAGATGTATGTCACCAATCACATGAAGATCTCTCAACAGCCCCTCAGAGCCTATTTCTGGAGGGGGTTTTCTCTGACGAAAGTCCAGGTTCTTTGTGTCTCAAACAAAGAATTGAGCAGTAACAAAAGGGTAGATTTATCAAACGTGAAAGCAGAAACCACAGTCCACGGAGGGGGAGCTGCTCAAGCTTGTCTCAGGGGTCACTCGGACTTTGACTACACAAGGGAGGGAGTGGGTCCGTGAAGGGGCGGGCCTTTCTTTGACTAATGCAGGTGACTGACATCTGTGGATTATGTCACACTGTCTTTACCACGCATAAACCATCCAATGATCCTGTGCTATGATTAGGATCATATTCTTCATGTATGTGCAAATCTCAAGAGGAATCCCCCGCTGGGTTTTACTGTCCAGCTGTGGTTGGATCTTTGGTTTGCTGGAGGGAATTTATACAGTTCAGTGGGCAATATGGCATATCATAAGGGAGAGGCTTTGCTAGTTATTTATTATTTAGTTTGGATTTTCAAGACAGGATCTCTCTACGTAGCCCTGAAACTCACTCTATAGCCCAGGCTAGCCTCAAACTCGGAGGTCCGCCTGTCTCTGCCTCTTAAGTGCAGAGATGAAAAGTACGCGCCACCACTGCCCCGCCCGTCAGGAAGTTTTTTTCAATGATTGGGATCTGGGATTAACTTTCCTCTGACTCCTAGTCAAGTTCATCTGACCCTTCCTTCCTGCCTCAAGCCCATCTTGATTGATGCTGGCTTTCTCGTGGCTCCATCCCCACTGATACAAATATTTTGAGTTTGTATGCTTGGCCGCCTTTGACAGGGAGTTCTCTAAGGTAGCTGGGTTCTTCTGATGTTTCTTTGACTTGAGGGTTGCTTGTTTTTGTGAGACTGCTTGACTGTCCCTGGGCGCCTAGCAACCTTCCTGTCTCAGCCTCCCAAGTGCTGGGATTATATGAGGGCCACTATGCCTAGCTTCTTGTGTTTAAAACCCAGCCAGCAAGGCTGCCATTCTTCATCCTTAGAGGGTCTCCCCGAAACTTCTGAGCAGTTCCAGTTCCTCAGGCAGCCTGGGTGTGAGTAGACAGCTGGGACAGGATCAAGGAGGGGTAAGAAGAAGGACCGGTTTGGGGAGGAGCGGCAGGGAAGTGGAAGCAGCTGGAGCCCTGCCTCTGATCCTAGAGAGGCCCGAGTAAAAAACTGCAGCTCAGAGCTTGTCCCAGTCGGCCTGGAGGTACAACTCCAGCCAGCTTCAGCCAGCGCGTGGCGGGGTGATTCTAAGGACAGTCCTGAACCTCTAGGAATGTCCCCCACGGTCCCTGATCCTGTGACCATAGACAGTGACTTGTGAAGATGGAGAGCCTTGCTTGCCTTTCAACACTGCACGGTGACTCCGGAGCGGGGTGAATGTCTGCTGATATGGGTCTGAGGCCAGAGGTCATCTGCTAATATTCCCATCATCTTGCAAACTGGGGTAAAAAAAAAGATTTAGACAAAGACATATGGCTAGTAATAGAAAGGCAGATAGTTTGTTAAAGGGAAAAAAGAGATTTTAGACTTGGAAATGGGTCTGAGCTACAGAGGTCAAGGCTCCAGAGAGACAGAGAGCGGGGCCATGTGATTTTTCTATGGGCCATTTACATATTATTCATGTTTTCTTGGATGTGGTTTTGTCCAGGCCCTAGTCATAGGACTGCTCCTCAAACAAAGATGCTCCTGTTACCCACAAATTCACAAAAGTCAGGGCTCCATGTGGAAAATGAATTTCAAATCAAAGACTCTCCTGGCGTCTCCATCACTCAGGAGTCCTATGCCAGGGACCGTGGCTGGAGACCAAACGCAGGTCTCTTACGGGGGCACAGTACAGTGATGTGTCCCTGTGACTGAATGTTTTCAGCCCACAGTTTGGGGCAGTACAGCCCACTGCAGTGAGGAAGGCATGCAGAATTCACAGCATCTAGCAGCTGCTTGCAATGTGGCTCTGAACTGGAGCTAAAAGACGCAAAGCTGGGACCCTCAAGCTCCCTCTGGCACCCCACCCCACCCCACCCAGAAGCTATCTACCTTACCTTACATAGCACTACAACCTAATGTCCCACAACAGCCAGAAACACAACCACCAGCTGGGGGGGATGTGTCCACATACGTGAGCCTGCGGGACATTCCATGCAAACATAGCAGATGGGTGTCTTGATGACTGGGAGGCCTTGCAGCCATAAGAACCGCCCCCCCCCTTAAGGTGAAGAACCATCTCTGCAGTAGTCAGGCGCTGGGGAGTCAGGGAGGCTGGGAGCATGACCAGTCTGCAAAGTGCTGCTGCGAGCCCTGAGCTGGTTTCTGGGTCAGGATGGGGGTGAGTGTTGACGTGGTAATCAACAGTAAGCAGAGATAGGGCTGCAGCCATGAATCTGTTTGCAGCGGCTCCTTACTTCTGGAGATAAGAACGTGACAAGCAGACACTGTGAACGCCAGCCATGGGCTAGCTGTTCCACTCTGCAGAGGGCTGAAAATACACTAGCCATGCGTGAGGTGCCTTGGTGGTGGTGGCAGGTAGAACCTTTGGCTCTGATGCTCCCCAAGAGACTCGCAGAAAGGAAGAATCAAAGAAGAAAGTATGTGGTTCCCAAGAGTCTGTTTTGATGAGACACCATTTCCTTTGTGTTTTTGGAAGCAGTCATTTCCATGGGAAGTTTCCAGAAGTTTGCAGGTTTCTGCACCAGGTCAAATATTTGACCATTGCTTCAAACCTATCTCATGACTTTCCCTTATCACTGCCTGGTATACTCCTCTCTGCCCATGTACCAAAGAGCCTGGTCAGACATTCTATGCCATAGAAAGACTGAGGAGTAGCAGACCATGGTGTCTGCCTAAGGCTTTGGTCACAGGTGGCAGAGTGGGTGACAGAGCCCGGAGCTCCAGCTCAGTTTCCAGCCATTCTACCCCGAATGCTTCTCAGGACCGAGCTCGCTAGGTCCTGTACACTCATGGAGGTGTACAGCTTTCACCTATCCAAGGCTTGTCCAAAGTGTAATGTCATGGCGGGGACACCAGCATGTGGTCTCATCTCAGAAACAGTAACACACAAATGAGGTACATGAAAGCCAAGTAGTATGGATGTGTGGGAGCCGATATTCAGGGCCACTCCCTGGCGTTCTCTCTGGGTAGCACCCACCCCCTTGTTGAAAGACTGTTTCTGTCCATACCAAGGCTGTCTCCCAGTTCCATGGGAAAGGAATAGTTCTTATTCACGCAGTGCTACAATGTCACCAGCACCAGCAGAATTGGTCAGAAGACTGATGAGTCACCCAGCTGAGTTCTAATGGCCTCAAGTGGCCCAGCATCAACAGCAGAGAAAGATGGATTTGTATTAATGATGTTGATACATAGACTCAACCCTGCCTAGAGGAAGAACTATCCGGAACAGACTCTTGGAAGGTGACTGGAAGCCTCCTCTTCCCCAGTGTCCTGTCCTATAAGCTGACCCTGGCTTGCCTGGTTTGTTGTTTGGTGGGCACTGCATCATCTCTGTTAATAGTGGGGTTTGTGGTAGCTCACATGGCATCACCCCAATCTCAGAAGGTGTTAAGAACCACAGTTAGCCAGGTGGGTGGTCGCCTCTGCCTCTATGACCCCAGTGAATGTCCTGGACACCCGGGCTTGGAGAAATGAGTGCTGCCTGGACTTCCCTGGTAGAGGAAACAGGACTGTGTTTGGTCTCTCTTGAACTCTGTCCTCAAGCCCCAAAGACCTGTCCATGTTATGGTGACCTGGCCTCTCTGTATGTGAAGATAAGACTTGTGTGTTTGTCCCCAAGATCCCTAACTATTTAACAAGTGACAATTGTGACTGGTGTCCCTGGACCATAAAATGATCCAGTTTTAAGTATCAGGCAGAGCCGACTACCCGGAACTCACACAATGTTGAGTATGGGCAGGGTCAGCATCATGGGCAGTGCAGTCCCAAGACTGCACCCACATTCCCGGTCTCTAGACCCCAGAGAAACCTAGCAATAGATGGGGTGTAGAGCAGAGAATAAGGGACCAAGTGCAGTCAAGGAGCCTGACCTCTGGGAGAGGCAGCCTGCAGGGTGAGCACCTGCATGTTATTTTTAGGGCAAGTTTTACACTCAATTATCCATGTTAACTCAACATAATTCATCCTCTGAAAAGAAAACATGCAAAAATTAGACACAGCAGCCTCTGAGCGTTGCTTAGGTCAGGCTGAGCCAACAGAGCACCCAGTGTGTGCCCTGGACAGTGGAACAAGGGAGTCTGCCTTCAGGAGCCAGTGTCCTCTATGGGGCTGCCCCTCCCCTCGTCATCCTGAGACCTCCAAACATATACACTACCCAGAAGGTGAAGAACTAACTGTTAATTCACAGAGGGTCTTCTTGGGACATTCTGACGCAAGGGACCAACACCAAAGTCAAACCATGTTGAGAAAAACAGTTTACGTGACCAAAGAGTCCAAGGGGCCAGCTAGAATGGGACGGGGACCTAAACCAGGTCCAAGAAGTTACAGCTCCATTTCACCCCAGAACTGGTTCCAAGAGACAAGAATCTCAAGGACCTAGGGGTCCCTGGATGATAAGGGCCCCTGGGGAGAAAAGATTCCCAGAAAGACCTGTGGTTGAGAACCAGAGGGTCTCCACAGTGAACTGTGTCTCCTCCAAATTAAATGTTAAAACCCCACGGAGGAAGAGTTGGGGGTGTTTTGTGGGATGAGTAGGCTGTGGGGGTTTACTTCACACCAAGGGCTAGTGCTCCTGTCTGCACACTTATAAAACCCCTCATCCCTCTAACCTCGTGTTAACGGCCACTCGTACAGGCTAAGACAGACTCCTCCTCTCCTACTGTGGGGCATTTTTTTTTTGTCTTATGATTGCCACCATAAACAGATGTCACCCATTGGAACCAAAGAAGGAAGAGGACACCTTTCCCACATATCCTGAGCCATGGTGGAGGGGACAGAAGATGTAGGGACCCCTGGCAGACACTAATAAGAGCCCTGACTCACTGTGTGGGTTGAGTTAGTGCCAGCACATAGTCCAGTCACCCCTCATATACCTGCAGGCATCCAACAGTCACTGCCACCTGGATGCTAGCTTCCTCTACCCCTGTCCCTGGCAGGACTGGTCCTTGGGGCTTCCTATCCCCTTCCATCCCCACCCTTGATCCTCTCACCACCAGCATGGTCTGGTGTTGGGAGCAGTGAGACCCCAGATTCTGAATTTCTTGTAATCCCCTGATCTGAGTGCCTACAGCTGCTCTGAGCACGAGACCTTCAGGAGTTCCTGATGGCAGGAGAGTGGTTTCTGGTGGGTTTGGCTGGGGCATGGCTATCTCTATATAATCTGCCCCTGAACACAATAAAGGGGGCATTCTTTTTTTTCCTTTTCCCCCCTTTTTTTATTTATTAAAGATTTCTGTCTCTTCCCCACCACCGCCTCCCATTTCTCTCCCCCTCCCCCAATCAAGTCCCCCTCCCTCGTCAGCCCAAAGAGCAATCAGGGTTCCCTGCCCTGTGGGAAGTCCAAGGACCACCCACCTCCATCCAGGTCTAGTAAGGTGAGCATCCAAACTGCCTAGGCTCCCACAAAGCCAATACGTGCAGTAGGATCAAAAACCCATTGCCATTGTTCTTGAGGTCTCAGTAGTCCTCACTGTTAAAGGGGGCATTCTTGGGAAATCCAAGGATGACCCATGTCGCTGTCTCTTTGTCTGTGTGTGTCTGTGTATTTTAACCTCCAGCCCCCTTGCCCGAAGCTCGCGAACTAGGTAATAGCGTACTGAGCGCAGACACAGGGGCGCGGTGCGCGCAGTCTGGAGCTGACGAGGGATGCTTTCTGCATCCCCCTCATCCTGGGGCTTTCTCCTGGCAAGTGAAACAAGAAGGATCTGCCCTCCAGGAAGGACAGAGGCAAGAACAGCGTGGGCCCTGAGCCCCCACTAGCCATTCATTCATTCATTCACCCAGGCTCTCCCAGCATAGCTGAAAACAGAACGAGGGCCTTGGGCTCATCATTGTTCTTCTGTGAGATCAGCATAGGAGCCCCCAGGGGAGCACTTCCTATCCACATCCCACCCTAGCCACGCCCTCCCCAGTCCCAGCTGCACCTTCTCAGCCACACCCTCTCTCACCCTGCACAGCCCCAGCCTTGCATCCTCAGCATGGCTCTCTCCTGCTTCCCATACTTACCCTGGTATTCCTGCTGGAGACTCCCACTCCGCCATAGAGCAGAGGGGGGTAAGATGCGGGGCTACGTGGAAAAGTGCGCTGCGTGTGCACAGTTAAGGGCAAAGTCCATCAGCTCCTTCATCATTTTTTACTGTTGTGTGGGGGGGGGGTGAAACAGGGTGGCTTTGTGTTGCCTCGCCTGGCCTCGACCTCCTGATCCTTCTGCCTTCGCCTCCTGGGTACCATTCCCAGCTTCAAAGCTTCTTTGGGAGCCTCAGTCTGACTGGAGTGCGTCCTGGGTGCTTCCTGGGCAAGAGCTCTGTGCCCTGTGTTTTATGAGAGTCTGTTTCCTGACACTCTGAAACAAACCTCCCACAGATGCACCTGCCACCTTGCAGTTCTGCGATCACAGCCCAGAATGGGCCTCTCTGGTCTAGAACCAACATGTTAGGGAGTCTGGTCCCTTCTGGAGGCCTTATGGGCTCCCATGGTGGTTGGGGCAGTGGCTTCCATAGCTGTTTTATCCCTGATTCTCCACCCTTGTCCCCACACAGAGACTGTTCCCATTTGGGGTGTTACTCTAGTGGCCAGGATAAATTCCTATGCTGTCCCCCCCTTGTCCCCACACAGAGACTCTTCCCGTTTGGGGTGTTCCTCTGATGGCCAGGATAAATTCCTATGCTGGGCAGTTAGTAAGAAGCCACCTCACCCATCTTCTGGATGTCTGGAGCCCATCGTTTTGATGACTGCATACATTGTCCTAAACTGATAGGGATAGTTCCATGAACACTAGGGAGTTGGCACCCCTACTTTACAGATGAGGAAACTGAGGCTCAGGGTACCTAGACTGACTCAGTAGAGGTCTCCAAGACTGAAGCCACTAGGTCAGATCTTAAACACGTTGTCTAACCAAGTAGAGCAGATTGCCCCGGAAGCAGCACCGGCCAGCTCCAACCAAGAGGAGAAGCTTTTACTGGCACAGTAGGAAAAGACTAAAGAAGCTGGATATGGTGGCTCATGCCTGTAATTCTAGCACTTGGGACGTTAAGGCAGGAGGATTGCCATGAGTTCAAGCCCCGCTTGACTTATAGGATGATTTCAACTGTAGCCTGGGACACAGAGAAAGACCTTGTCAGAATTAAAAATAAGAGTAAGCAGAACAAAGCAACGACTTAAGGATCAGCAGATGGCCACAGGGCCGCTCCTCTCTCTCTACTCCAGTATTGTTCTGGACAAAGCCAGTGCTCAGAACCTTGGGGCAGGGGCGTGGGGTAAAGTGAAAAATCAGGGTCTCTAAGCAGGTGCCAAGGGCCTCTACAAGCCTACGACTGTGGACTGGGCTGGGGCTTACCATGGGATAAACATGTGTACATGCAGGCAGGGCACAGGAAGGTGGGAGTGCTGGGGACAGAACACGGAACAAGCTGTCACAGCTGTCACGGAGCCATTGAGTTCAAGGGGCAAGGCCGTGGGATAATGCTCTTGTGCACTATAAAAAATAGTCACCTGTATTGGTTTAATAAAATGCTGATTGACCAGTAGTCAGGTAGGAAGTACAGGTGGGGTGACCAGACTAGGAAAGTTCTGGGAAGAGGAAAGGTAGAGATGCAGTCACCAGCTAGACACAGAGGAAGTAAGACAAGAATGCCTCACTGAGAAAAGGTACCAAGCCATGTGGCTAAACATAGAGAAGAATTATGGGTTAATTTAAATTGTAAGAGCTAGTTAACAATAAGCCTGAGCTAACAGGCCAAACAGTTTATACTTAACATAAGCCTCTGTGTTTTTATTTGAGACTAAATGGGTGCAGGACTGGGAGGGACAGAAACTTCTATCAACCAGGCAGAGATGTCTTTGGGTACATGAGAAGTCAGAAGAAAGTAAGCCAAACAGTCTTGGGTGCTCCTTTGCAGGGCAAGCCCTGATCGGGAGTGGGGAAGAGCGGGTCCACACTGCACACTCCAGGCAGACCTTGGGAGACATGATGGTGCTGGCAACCACAGAGCAGAACATGGCAGAAGCACATGGTTTAAATGGGTCTGTTGCAGGCAGTGGGTGCTGGCTGAACCTCCTCAGGTTTGGACTAGAATGCTCTGGGTGCTTTAGCCACAGAAAGTGAAGGATTTCTGGGTGACTTGGGGGGCGGTAAGAGACTGTCCTAGTAGGAAGACCCAGGGGGTGACCAGCAAGGAGAGTAGCCAAAGGAAAGACCAAGCGGTAAACTATTGGATGGGGAGCCCCCAAAACTTTGTGTGCAGCACACACACACACACACACACACACACACACACACACACACACACACAGGCTCCCTGAGCTAGCATCCCTACTTGGTTGGCTCTGAAAGTCCCCTGGACTACAGCTTTAAAAAAAAAAAAAAAAAAAAAAAAAAAAANNNNAAAAAAAAAAAAAAAAAAAAAAAAAAAAAGATGAGGCCGTCATACTGACACACACACCCCTCCCCCACTCCAAGAGGACTTCGGACACCAAGGGAGGGCGACTTTCAGGCAAGTGCACATGACAGACAGCCGCCCCAACATCCTGGGAAAGAGTCCCCAAAGGGAGAGGGTGTGGCACCTCCCTGCCTGGCTTCTCCTGCTGGTCTGCATTCAGATGGATTCTGTGAATGCTGGTGTTTTCTCGGAGTGACATCCCGTGTTGTTTAAAGGCGGGCACTCAGTTGAAAGACACCCTCAGCAGCCTTCGCAGAGACCACAACGTATGCACTGTACACACGAGAAAAACAGGTTCAGTCCATTTATTTACCTGGTCGGAGATAATCACCAGAGCAAAGCACAGCTAGGACTCCGGACCTCTTGAACCCAAATTCCGTGCACCCCACCCCCACCAATACCCCTCTATGTCCTGTGGCTCTGTGGCAGCGCATCTCTTGTAGTTACACAGTACACTCTCGGCAGTCACCCGACTTCCTCTCCTGGTTCTCCCCCCCAGAATACAGCTTGTGACTCCAGAGAGCTGGCCAAGGCTGAAGGGTGGCCTGGACCTGCCAGAATCCCCAGAGATGCTGTGAGCGTAGCCAGACCACGAAGGAGAGGTGGGGGCTATCCCCCACACGTGCACATGTGTTGCTCTATTTTTAAGATTCCTCCTTGGAAGGCAGCAGGCTTTGGAACATGTGCAGCTTCCAAACTGTGAGATGGAGCAGACAGCTCAGCTCTTCAGAGCATCCGTGCTGCCTAACCCCGTGTCTACCTGCATCTACATCCCACCTGCTCGCAGCCACATAGGACACCAATTAATAATAGCACAACCCAGGTAGGGTAGACACACCTGCAATGCCAGCACTTGAGAGGCTGAGGCAACTGGACCCCAAGTTCAAAGCCAGCCTCAGCATCTTTGGGAGACTCTGTCTCACAAACAAAAATTAAGGTCCAGAGAGATTGCTCAGAGGGTAAAGACACTTTCCCTGGAAACAGACAACCTGAATCTGATCTGCAGGACTCACAAGCCAAAAAGAGAGGACTAATTCCCACTAACTGTGGCATGCATGTGCCTGCACACACACACACACACACACACACACACACACACACACACACTCAACTATATAAATAAAATGTTGTCCAGGAATGGTGATGCACACCTTTGATCCCAGGACAAGGAAACAGAGCCAGATAGATCTCTATGATTTCGAGACCAGTCTGCTCTACAAAGGGAGATTTAGGCCAGCAAAGCTACACAGTGAGTCCTTGTCTCAAAACAATAGCAACCAAAATACAATTAAAAAAATTAACAAAGATAAGTAAATAAATGGTCCAGAGATGTAGTTCAGTGGTCGAGTGCTTGGTCCTGTGTGAGGTCCTGGGTTCAATTCCCGGCACCATAAAAACAGAAAAGAAGCAACTAAATAAATGTTTGCTGAGTTCAGTGTCGGAGCTTCAGGGGCTTCTTGGGAAATAATGACAGTGCACCGTGGCTGGAAATGTACTTAGCTTTTTAAAAGATTTCTTTATTTTTAACTACGCATCTTGGTGTGGGAGTGAGGCGTGTGTACGCAAGCCAGACACCAGTGGAGGCCAGAAGAGTATGTCAGACCCTCGGGAGCTGGAGTTACAGGTGGTTGCAAACCATCTTTGGTGGGGGATGGGAACTGAACTCCAGCCCTCTGCAATTAACAACGAGCCATCTCTTTAGTCCCTTATTTAGCCTTTTGACTTTATTAGGAAGCCTTGCCCAGCAGTAATCTAGAGGCCAGGGGAAGGAGGCATGGCCTCTGATGGGACGATGGCCTGCTTTTTCTGGAGCCTGTTGGACACGATGCGTAGGTGGCACTGCTCTTGTCCAGCCGAGCTAACGTGTGTGTCTCCTAATGCACTGAGTGCCGGTTCTGTCTGTCTGAGCAGTGTTGGGGGACGCGTTGTCAAACCGAATAAACAAAGATGCCGGCTCCTAGGACGGTGCTGCCTGGAGCCTTTCATTTGGTGGCTCTTTGAACTTGACTTTCACACACAGATAATAGCTAAAAATTCCACATAATGATGGGACTCGGCTTTGCCCATACCACACAAGGAACTTAAGAAGCTGAAATTATCTTGTATTCTAGCTGTCTGGAAACCCAGAACCTGTCAAGAGACGTTGGTCCTTGCTGCAGAGATGGGGCCAGCTCTAATCCAGACCAGGAGCGGTTGAGACTCCCCACAGCCCACCCTGGTTTCCTGGTCTCAGCACAGCAGTAATTCATGCTTTGCTTGCCCACAGCTATGTGGGGCTTCAATTTGTCAGCGTGGGACTTGAACCATTAGAATTATGGCTGGGTCACCTATGAACACTCCTGGATCAAGGCCTGACCTTCGTACAAGGTGCTCAATGACATGCTGTTTAGAGGGGGATCCTGTTCAGGAAGCATGGGTTGAAGGCCCAAACTTGCAATTAAAGGTTCTGCTTTTGAGTCTTCCTGGCTCAGGGCAGCCAATCCAGAAGGGCTCAGGGGCACAGTCACTGGGGAGCCCCCTGTGAGGGCCTGCACCATCCTTGTGCACAGCCAGACCTTCTGGATGGCATTTTCCCAGCCGGTTTTAAGCAAATACCTTGTCATAATATTTGTGCTAAGTTGCCATTTATGATTTTTTTTGAAGCTTTGACACTATCGCAAAAGAAAGCTTTGGAAGACAAGGCCAGCTTAGCCAAAAGGTCAGGACTAGAAAATCAAACATGGGCTCGGGCTGCCTTTGAGATGGCCTCTCCCGGGTGGCTGCAGCTCCTGCTGCCGGAAGAGTATACTCCTGTGGTCACTGGGAAGGCCCTCCTCTGGCGGCCCCCGATGGAGGAGGACAGATGGCAGCATTGGTGGTGGGCTCTGGGTTGGACCAAGTACACCACTGGGCAGTGAGGTGTGGGCTTGTGGGCTTGATGGAGCCCAGTGTTGCACAAATTCCAATTGCTCTTAATAATAAAATCTCAGAGTCAGCTATCAGGGGGATGAAAGCTGAAGGATCTGAGAAGCAGAGCGGCCAGGCACTAGAGTTCTTACCCCTATGCATGCTCAGAGGAAAGGGGCGAGCCTCTCCTCAGTCTGTGTCTCAGATTGACTGCTGCCTCAGACTGCGTCCTCAGACTGACGGCTTCAGACTAGGGCTCTTACTTCCTAACCCTATCACCACCACCTGCTCTGCTCATTTAACTGGTGCCCAGTGTCTGTCTCATCTGGGGCAGTTTTCAAGCCTGCCTTACCTGCACGGTAGATGGGCAATCGACCAGAAACCATCAGTGCAGATTTAGGTTTCCCTTCGACAAAGGAAGGAGCTAAGGTTCAGGAAGGCAGAGACACTTGTCCAAATATTAAAGGCACGTTCATCCCCTGTAGCCTGCTGTACTGGTTTCTAGCAAGGGGACACAGTTGTTTCCTTTGAAGACCAAATGTTTAAACACTGCTTTTCATGTGTGAAGATTCCTTAGTGAGAAGACCAACTTTTGTCTGAGCAGGCGAGACCAAAGCAGGTTGAGGGTATTAATTTGAGAGTCTCCCTGTTGGCTGAGCCTGGGTTTCAGGTCAAGTTTGGGTCCCTGGTCCGAGTCCTGTCTCTCATCACCCACTCAGGTTTCCTACTTCCAACACAGCAGATGCAGCCAGCTACGTCCTTGCAGGACTGCAGTTGGTGAGCCTTCCCTCCTGCCCTGGGACTCCGCAGGATCCAGTAGGAGTTGTCCGGAAGAGTGCAGAAGGGCCAAGAGGGCTAAGTGGAGAAATAGAGGCAGCGGCCCTGGGGCAAGCAAGATAACAGCAAGCCTGGAAGCTCTTACTAGGGCCCCTGCCTGGGAGGACAAGATGCAGAGGCCATTGTTCCTTTGGTCCACAAGGGAAGGGTCCCCTGGGATAGGCTGAGCTGGGCTGAGTGCACAGGCGGCAGTGTTTCCTGAAAGGACAGATACCTCTCTGTGTCACTCACAAACCTGCCCTGCCCCGGTCCTGAGAGTGACTGCTAGTGACCAAATCTAGGTGACAGAGGGCATCAAACCCAAGGGCAGCAGAAGATCGCGGGGTTGCCTGAGCCCCGATGGAGAGCTTGGGCTGCTCTGCCTTCCTGCTCTCTGCTTTCCCTCACCCAACCCTGCACAGGCTAGAACCCCCCTGGGTGCTCAAGGCACCCTGCAGGCACCCAGAAGGGAGGGAACCCAGCCAGCTGTACAAAGACCCTGCCGTGCTAGGAGGGTGCCGCCTCCTTCTCCGCCTTCCCGAGTATACCCCCATGGCCTTGATGGAGTTGGAGGCGACATGGGGTTGCTTCCTTTGGGGGGTAGGAAAGTTGGTACAAACGATGGGAAAAGGGAAGATTGTACTGCCCCGAAGAGGTTGAAAGGAAAGGTCCAATATCCCCTCACTCTGCCACACCCCATAAGGAATCCTGGTTCTCTGAGGTGCTCATCCCATCCCAGGTTGTTCCCAGTAGCGTTCAGGGGCGACCGTCAGTCTGTACCCGGGTGGGGAGGGGACAGTGGCTGGGGCCGCCTCTCTGCCTCTCCAACACCCTCCTCCACTGCTGGGCGCGCCGCGCAGCCGCCAGCTCAGTGGAGGCGCGAGGAGCCCCGCAGGCTCCGGCGCAGCAGGAGGTGTGCGAAGTCGGGGTGCGGGGAGAGCTCGAAGCAGAAGAGGCAGAACGAGGGTGAGCACGCTGAGCAGCCGTGCGTGCGCTCCGCTCTGCGCCACAGGATCGCCCAGCGAAGCACAAGCCAGCAGGGTCCCGGTCCTGAGGACGTTGCTGCCACCCAGGCGTGGAGAGAACCAACCACAGAATCTGGAGGTCGAAGCAGCCCCGATTCGGGGCAGTTTCGGGACTGGTGCGGAGGAAAAACGAAGCCAGAAGGCAGATCCCAGACTCCGGAGGAGAAAGGACAGAGGATCACGGTGCCGGCACGTCGCGAGCCCCAAAGCTCCCAGAATCGTCTGGATCGCGCGCTGCGCTTCGCAGCTGGACGGCACGCCCCCCTTAGCTTCCGCACCCTTCCCTCTGGGCGGCTCCTCACCTGACCCCGGAGGAACTTCCACCTGCAAAGGTGCAGGACAAAGCCAGGTACCCGGCGCCCACCATGCGTCTCAACAGCTCCGTGCCGCAGGGCGCTCCTGGTGAACCAGGAGCCCAACCCTTCCCCCGACCGCAGTCAGGACTGGAGGCCGTGCTCCTGGCGCTAGGCTTGGGCAATGGCTCTGGCAACACCTCGGAATCCGTCCTGGCAGCGCCCAACAGCGACCTGGACGTGAACACTGACATCTATTCCAAGGTGCTGGTGACCGCTGTATACCTGGCGCTCTTTGTGGTGGGCACTGTGGGCAACTCAGTGACAGCCTTCACCCTGGCGCGGAAGAAGTCACTGCAGAGTCTGCAGAGCACTGTGCACTACCACCTGGGCAGCCTGGCGCTGTCCGACCTGCTCATCCTGCTGCTGGCCATGCCTGTGGAGCTGTACAACTTCATCTGGGTGCACCATCCCTGGGCCTTTGGGGATGCCGGCTGCCGTGGCTACTATTTCCTGCGCGATGCCTGCACCTATGCCACAGCCCTTAATGTAGCCAGCCTGAGTGTGGAGCGGTACTTGGCCATCTGCCATCCCTTCAAGGCCAAGACCCTCATGTCCCGTAGCCGCACCAAGAAGTTCATCAGCGCTATATGGCTAGCCTCAGGGCTGCTAGCTGTGCCCATGCTCTTCACCATGGGCCTAAAGAACCGCAGTGCTGATGGCCGGCACCCCGGTGGCCTGGTGTGCACGCCCATCGTGGACACAGCCACCGTTAAGGTCGTCATCCAGGTAAGAGTGTCTAAGTGGGGACTCAGACGATGCCACGTTAGGGAGCGCACCAGGGCAGCCACTGTTCCTATCTGGCTGCTCCTTTCCCTGGGGACCACAAAGGGACTTTCAGCAGTGGCACCTCAGAAGCCCCAGTGAGTCAAGGCACCACTTGGGGAGACACAACAGTGATGCCTGAGGAAAGAACTGCACCCAGCAGCACTTTCTTCTCCCTTGTCCCCACGTAGGCCCTGTGACATCACCCTGAGTGCTGCATGCTGAAAGAGCTCAGCCAGGGTGCTCGCAGGAGGCAGGGAAGGGGCAGAACCTCCAGCAGCTCATCCTTCTTTCCTCAACCTTTCTCACTCAGTTGCCGCCCCGCCCTCCTTCCTCCCCTCCTGTTATCTAATGTAATCTGAGGGTACTCTTAGGAGAGAGGGCTGGCTTCAGCCTTTCAAGAGATTACAGGATTGTCTGACACCCCCACCGACTGGCCCCCAGTGTCTCTGGCTGCCTCTCCTGGACCCAAACCCAGGAGTTGGAGCCTGGTCACAGTCTTAGCTGAGTTGCAGTTTTCTCATCTGAGAAGTGAGGTGATCATAACATTGAGGAGGTCCCTGGGGGCCTGGGAGGGGTTCACAGGACCCCAGGGTGACAAAGCACTCGCAGGCAGTGCCCTTGTGGCTGCTAGTGGTGATGCTTCTACAAAGCAGTCTGGGGTGTCTGGGTGTGATGAGGCAAGGAAGATCGAGGAGGGTAGCCACAGGGGAAGCCAGAGCAGAAAAAACACTTTAAGCCAGGCACAATAATGCCAAACACTCCAGCCTGGAGCAGGAGGCTTACAAGTTTGAGGCAAGCCTGGGCTACATAGTGAGACCCTGTCTGAAAAATAATTTAAAAAAAAGGGGGGGGGAAGTTTTGAACAATTTTTTGGCCCCAGTCCCTGGGCAACCATGGAGGTACAGAGGGTTGTCCTTCACCCGAGGTTGGGCAAAGAAGCCAGAGAATGGGAGGGTCTGCAGAGGGGCTCCTGCCATGTTAGAGGGGTCTCCAGGGAAGCTAGCTGTCCCATACGTCAGTCACATTCCTCACCAAGCCATCCATAGCCTCCCTCCCACCGTCTCCCATCAGGATTCCATGGTCACTTTGGAAGCCACATGGTCTGTCCAGGTGCCACGCAGAAACCAGCAATGCTAGGTGGGTTGTAATAGGCCCTCAGAGGCTGGGCAGTATTTAACTCAACAGATCATCTCTGAGGTGGGCCATGGGACCAGAAACACACTTATGCTACAAGTGTCTCTATACGGGGCCCCTCCTGAGATGCCACTCTTAGCAGGGGTAAGTGCTCAGCTTCTCTGTCTATAGAGAGCCTGCACATTGAGACAAGCATGCTCCATGTGGCAAACAGTGGCTAATCACAGGAGCTTCTTGCTCCCTTTGAGTCATGTTTCTTCCTTCAAGTTCCTGTCTTTGATCAACTTCGTAGGAAGTGGGGTTTCTCAGGCCATAGCGCCTGTGGATGGCAACCTCTCCAACTGTGGGGCCTCGGCAAGGGGGCAAATACAACCCATCCTTTTCTCCTAGACATTGCCCTTTCAGAGGTTCCTGCAGGACCCCTGGTGGAGCCACAGCTATGTGACAGTATGTCTCCTCCCTCCCAAAGCTCTGATGTCTGGGGCTTGTTGAGCACCTATGCTTGGCCAGGCTCCCTTCTGTAGCTGACATGGTGTTGGCTGAGTGTTTCCTAAGTGTCTGCTGGCTGCCTTCGTGGCCCCAGAGAACAGGGCTTCCACTTTTCCTTAGAAGACTCGGGCTCATTCTTGGAGCGACTGATCACAGCGTGTTCTCCGTCCATCTGACGTTAACAGCTGACCAGGCTGCTCTGGCTGGGAACACAACTCTTCTGGGTGCTTGATGAGACCATTCCTCATCAGAGGCCTGGACCCTCTGACTTCTCCTGTGTGGTTTGCTTCCTGGGGTTGTGGGGTTTGTGGTACCCACCAGGATGTCTGAGTACTGAAGCAGATCTGAGTGCATAGCTCCTGCTCTACGGAGTGTCCCCAGTCAGGGCTGGCCTTCCCATGCCTCCACCATCATGGTCATATTTGGAAGTATTAATGTGCTGGCCTCTTTCCAAAACAGGGACATCCCCCTGCCTTAGCGCCTTCTGTGAGGACTGGCTACTCTGCACACTTTAAGGATTCCATCTTAAGCACTTGTAAATGGGAATTATTCAAAAATGAGCCTAAAGTTAGGTGGTAAACCTGAGCAACTGAGAACAGTCACTGTTTGGAGAGCAGGTGTTCGGAGGTCTTAACAGGATGGGTAGGCAGTGGGAGAAGCAAAGAATCAGGAGAAGCCTGGTGTCCAGCTTCTCCCAAGGCTCGAGACCTGGTTCCTACACTAGGGACAGGAGGAAGAGCTGGAGACTTGGGGACTTCATGGTGTCCAAGGGTTCCCCAAGACTGTCACATGTACCTGCCCAATCCTGAGCCCTATGTGGCCCTTATGCCACCCAGACCAGCTTCCTGCTCCGACCTGTAACTGTCCTGCTCCTGCTGCCTGCTCTGACCCATTCTATAACTGCCTTATAGTTCCCTGTTGCTGACCCTGAAGCCTGTATCCCAGACTACAGCTTATCTAGGTCCTGTGTCCGTAATTCCAGGAACCAGACATGCTCTGTCGTCTGTGAACCCATGGGGATGAAGTGTGAGCCCACAGACTGCCCATCCTCAATCCACCATCTTCTCAGTGATCCTCAGACTGCCCTTTTCCAGTGAAAATGGAAGTATTCCTCTTGTAGTCGGACCTAACTTTAGATGCCGCAGCAGCGCTGGGTAGGGTACGTTCTCCTTCCCAGGGACAGGAGAGGCTACAATCCATACAGGGAGAAGCGGTGCCCGCAGCCGCTGCCTCAAGTCTACAGCAGATCAATTGCAAGGTAGCGTGGTGAGCACCCAGACAGCTCAGAGGTGATCAGGAAAGGAGAATCACTTTGTCTCCACAAAGAAGAAAATTGGTTCCAATAGTTTACAGAAACGCAGTCTGGGCAAAAGGTCACAGGGGTGTGTAGGCGAAGCAATAGTAAGCATTGGGTATTGATCTCTTTTGTATATATTTACAGTGTTTCATGATCAAAGTTTGCTTTTTAAATTGCTCTCTCTCTCTCTCTCTCTCTGTGTGTGTGTGTGTTTGCGCACACTCAAGTGAAGGTATACGTATGTGGAATTCAGAAAATACCTTTAGGAATCCGTTCTCTCCTTCCACTGTGAGGCCCGGGTGTCAAACACAGCTTGTCAGGTGTGGCGGGGGGAGCAGTTTTACACAACTGTACAATCTTGCCATCCTGATGACTAAAGGGGTTTTTGTTTTGTTTTGTTTTTTGGGGACAGGATTTCTCTGTGTTGCTTTGGCTGTCCTGGAGACCAGGCA
Source organism: Alexandromys fortis (assembly GCF_014885135.2). NCBI lineage: Eukaryota > Metazoa > Chordata > Mammalia > Rodentia > Cricetidae > Alexandromys > Alexandromys fortis. Next base: position 8,125,291 of record NW_026067960.1, read on the forward strand.
GGCCTCAAACTCACAGATATCCACCTGCCTCTGCTTCCAGAGTGCCAAGATTAAAGGTGTATGTGTGATCAGACTGATAATTGAAGATTTATTATTATTATTATTATTATTATTATTATTATTATTATATGTGTATGTGAGGTTGTATGTGGTTGTACCCTGGATGGAGCAGAAGTTGCGAGACTGCGAGCCGTCTAAAGTGGATGCTGGGATCCACACCCCAGTCCTCTGGAAGAGCAGGAAGCATTCTTCATCACTGAACCATCTCTCCAGCCCCTGGTCAAAGCTTTTAAAGGCCCAACATGCTATATATTGTTGGACATAGTGGTATATATCTGTAATCTTTGTTCTCAGGAAGACTAAGACTGGTCTATATAGTAAAACCTGGTCAGAGAGGACTTGGGTGTGGGGTGGGGTGGAATTTGGCTTATGAAATCGGTGTTCAGACTATAGACTGTAACTGGGCATCGTGGGTAAGATTCTGAAGCTATGAGGAGCAAGGAGGACTGAGATGGTCTTTCAGGAGGAGGTAACACTGAGAACAGAGTGATCTGGCCTTGTTGCTGGCCTGGCCTAGCAAGGCAGGACATGAAGGATGAAGACATGCAGGCAACCCAGTGGGGTCCGTACTGGGACCTTGCTTCTCAGAAAACAATGGGGGTGGGACCATATATTCGTGTTAATCAGGTGGCTTGAGAGAGCACTTGTCCGGTGTGACCATCTGACTGTCAAGGGCCAGCGTTTCTGGGAGGTGAGCGAAGAGAAGAGAACGAGTCCTGGGGGAGGAGCCTGCTCCAGGGCAGCTCAGAGGCTGCACCTGTAGCTCCTGTAATATCCAGGTTCTGGGCTCTTAGGCCTCATCAAGGGCTTCATCTGCCACCCTCTTGTGGGGTGTCAAGGTCAGTGAGGATGTCCTCTAGAAGAACCTCATGCCATGGTCTTATATGTTGTACCAGGAGGCAGAGACTGGTTGATGGAGTCTGATAATGTGACCGAGATGCTCCCATGGTCACGTTCAAACAGTGAGGTCTCTGAACCAAGCTGACGTGGAGGGCTCATATCAGACTGCACAATAGGATGGAAAGTCTGTCTGTCTGTCTGCACTTCCCGAACCATAATTACACAACCTTGTATTCTTTTCTAGCTGTTTGTGTTTAAGGGGAGGAGAGATTCTCAAACCCTTTCTTCCCCACGTTGCTATCAGTCCGTGTTTCATCACAGACACAGAAAGCAAACTAGAACAGGACTTTTGATCAGGTTGGCCAAGTTGAAAGTACCCTCTACCTTCTTCAAACCAGACACTTGTGTCCATTGGAGGCCACTCTGTCAGCGCCAGGGCTGGCTTGGAAGGCAAACCAGACACAGTTGGTGACTTGGCTAGTCCAGCACCTGAGCCATCACTCAGGAGTGGACAGTTTGGGGGCTGCCCACCCCAGGGCCGCAGTCCAGAGCAGTTCAAACTTCCACTCTATAGATGTCAGCTACAGGACCCAGGGCGCTTGGTTTCCTCACCTGCCGACAGTAGATGGGTTGGTTTGTATTCAACACTTGAAACTGCCAGGGATTGGAGGCACTTTCAATTCACAACATGCAGGATTCCCTTCACCTCGGGGAACAACAGAGATACAGCAGATTCACAGGCGGGCACGGCTCTTTCTAGAACAGCAAAACACAAGGTGCTATTACTCCCAGGATGCTTTCTTCACGGGAGCCTGAGAGCGGTTCTATCATCCATCTTTGACGCTCCACACGGTTCACATGACCCTAGGTCAGGGAACACAGCCAGCTGGCCAGCACCTATGCACCTCCTTTGAGAGATACCTGCTGTCTGGGGCAGAGTCCAGGACCAGGTCTCTCCTGCAGCTTATTCTGAGGAATCGTCCTCTGAGAATGGAGGCGTTAAGATCGGGGACACAGCTTGGCAGGTCACAGATCTCTGGTAGGCTGCCAGGGGGTAGTGTGCAGGGTCCGGCCACAGGGAAGGACCTGTGCTGTGTGTGCCTGAGGAACTGGGAGGAAGCTGGGGTGGCTGGAGCCATGAGCATTAGTAGACAGACGATGCTGTGGCTTTCACTCCAGGAAATGAGCAGCGGCCAGCTTCCCAGCACAGGAGTACAGAGGCATAATGCTTTAAGAGGACAGATCTGTCTTTCTGCCTCTCAGGAAACAATGTTGGGAGCAGTGAGGAAACCGCTACCTTGGTCCATTATTCCAGAGAGCAGCTTAGACTGGGGCTGGGAGAGCAAGCAAAGGCCTGATGCCAGATCCGTGCTCTCTTTCCTCTCTCTCTCTCTCTCTCTCTCTCTCTCTCTCTCTCTCTCTCTCTCTCTGTCTCTCTCTCTCTCCTCCTTTCCTCTTCCTCCTCTTCTTCCTCTCTCACCCACATAGCAGCTCACAACAGTCTGCAACTCCAGCTCCAGGGGATCTGACACCCTCACACAGACACATGTGCCAGCAAAACACGAATGCAAATAAAATGAAAATAAATAAAAATTTTTAAGAAAAAAGAAATTCCAAGACTAGAGGAATTAGCTTCGTGGCTAGGAGCGCTGGCTGCTCTTCCAGAGTCCTGAGGTCTCGTTCCCAGCACCCGCAGAGCCACACACAAGTACCTGTAACTCAATCCTAGGGGATCGGACATGGCCTCTGGACTCCCTGGGCACAGCATGCGCCGTGAGGAAGTGGTGAACAGGCATACATTTACCAGACGCTCCTACACACAACATCCTCCAGTTTCCATGTTGTGTCTCCAATTTAATTTATATTAATTTTTCATTTCTTAAGTCTGTTTCTCTCGGGTTTAATTTATTGTTTTTTCCCTGAACTGATGAGACTGCTTTTCTTGTTTTGTGTTTCTAAAATAGGGTCTCCCTCTGGAGCCCAGGCTAACCGTACATTTTCAGCAATCCTCCGGCTTTATCCCAGCATTTCAGTGTAAGCTGCCACACCTGGTTTGTTAGTCTAGACTTCTTATAGTGAAAACTTACAGATTGTTGACTTAAGAACTTCACTATATAATATTGTTGTTGTTGGTTTTTAGAGACAGGAATTTTCTGTGTAGCCCTTGTTTTTCCTGTAACCCACTCTTTAGACCAGGCTGGCCTCAAACTCAGAGGTCCATCTGCCTCTGACTCCCGAGTGCTAGGATTAAAGGTGTGTGCTATCATGTCCAGCATGAACTTCATTATTTAATATAAAAACAATTAATGCTACAAAATTCTTCAGAAGTCCCTGCTTTAGTAGCATCTCGAGGTTTGGGTTTGTTTGTTTGTTGTTGTTGTTGTTGAGAGTATATCCTTTCTCATTGAAATATTTTCTTATTTTCGTTAAGACCCCTTTTCAACCTTTGGGCTGTTTAGAAGTGTTTTTTACTTCTAGAGGCTTTGAGATCTTTCCAGATGCCATCGTACTATATCCATTTATAACTCAATTCTATTGTTTTCAGAGGATATACTCATATGATGTAAATTTAGTTTGTTAGAGACGGTTCTACCCAAGATAATAGTCTACACTGATAGATATTGCAGGAAACAGAGGCGGAATGTTCCGTTAGCAACAGATTATTATGTAAGTACTGATGGTTTTAACTGGTGTTTAGTTTACCTCTGAAGTTTCGGTGGGTCTTGTCATACAGCCTTTCTCCTTCATGAGCTCTTGTCTTCCCATTCATTCAGAGAGTTCTGTACCACAAGGAACACGGTCAGATGCTTGCTTTTTGCTGTTGTTGTTTTTGTCTTGACGTTAAGAGCTTATGGTGTAGCCCAGGCTACCCAGGCTATACTCGGACATATACCTTCCTCCCCCACCTTCCCAAGCGCTGGGATTCTACCATGTGTGCCGAGTGCCTGCTACAGCCTTGATTTTTCTTTCCTTTGGGCCACCTGTTACTGAACTTTTAGGTTCTTCTGTGGTCACCAGATGATATGGGAGACATTGTGGTTCCCTCTTCCGATTCTTAGTCTCGTGCACAAAAGAATTTAAGAACGGATTCAAGCAGAAGCTCAAGAATGGTTTATTAAAGTTTAAAAAGAAAAACTTCCAGGCCAGGTGCCATATAAATCTCAGCAGCTGTCTGAAGAAGAATGGGGGGCGGGCATTTAAGCTGCCATGGTGGCCAGACACACGGCAGACACACGGTCACAGAACAGGGGCGGGTGGGGGTACTATAGAGAAAGAGTGAAGGAGCCCAAAGTGTCAGAAAACATACACAGCTTCTGGCTAGCACGCAAAAGAAACAGAAAAGGCTGGAGGAGGGGTCCCGTTTGGATTCAGGCTCCAGAAAAGTGAGATAACACAGCTGGGCCTCATGGGGAATCAGGGACTGCCCTGGGGAATTCTGGGAGCAGAGAGAACAGTCTTCCCTGAAAGGGGAAATCGTTCCTCTACCTCTCTAGCATAGTTTAAGGTGAGCCCACCTTCCTAAGTTGATTGACCAGGCCCAGCAGGAGGGTTAGGTCTTCACCCAGGCCAGAGATTCTAGTCTCTTGGCCAGACAGAGTACTTTTGCTTTGCCTTTGTTTTCCTTAGTGGGCTGTTATTGTGGTTGTAACAATCCCATGGATGGATCTAATGATTGTCTTTGCCTTTGGACTGAGTCGTATTCCTGGAGCTTTGTTGTTGTTGTTGTTTTTCAAGACAGGGTTTCTCTGTAGTTTTGGAGCCTGTCCTGGAACTCTCTCTGTAGAACAGGCTGGCCTCCAGCTCACAGAGATCCGCCTGCCTCTGCCTTCTGAGTGCTGGGATTAAAGGTGCCCGAATTATTTTATAAGCATTGGTGTTTGTATGTCTATGTGAGGGTGTCAGAGCCCTTGGAACTAGAGTTACAGAAATGTGTTAGCTTCCATGTGGGGGTGCTGGGAATTGAACCCATGTCCTCTGGAAGAGCAGCCAGTGTTTTTAACTGTTCAATGGTAACTTGGGATTGTTTCCTAAGCATTTTAAACTTTGTTGTGGTAATCTGGGTTATGTTAACCCCTGGAGAATGCTGGTGTTTTTCTTGAGGTGAGCAGGCATTCCAGTAGAGCCCCTTGGTTGCTCCATCTGCTGAGGGTGTTGCCAGCGTCAGTACCACGGCTAAGTCCTTAGTTCTTCCCTGAACACTCATCTTAGTCTCGGTTCACGGCGAGCTACGTGCGTACGCCATTCGAGGACAATCCCAGGACTCCCGTTGGGTCAGATGCAGCTTCAGTGGGTCCCTTTCTGTCTTCTCTCAGATCTCCTCCCATGATCCTCAGCTTCTAGGGCTCTTTTTCTCCATCTCCTCTCTGCTGGCTTTTCAGAGTCATCTCCATGGTGCAGTGGTAAACGCCCCAGTAGGGCCACCCCCGCACATCCTATCAGAATCTGTAGACGGGGAACTGCAGTGAGTCACATAGGTGCCTCCCACTTTTCCCCGGTGTACCTTGGGGTCTGCACCATGTGACTTCTCCTTGTCAGTGGGTCACCTCTTCCTATTTCTTTACATATTTGATAGTATTTTAATTAATAATAAACACTGTAGATGACACTGACCAGGGGTCTGGGCTCTGTTCCATTCCTTTAAAGGAGGAGACTCCATAGGTGAAAGGTATCCTCAGATTGCTCAGGCTGTATTTGATGCTATGCTGAGTGGAAGAGGACAATACACACACACACACACACACACACACACACACACACACACACTGATGGGGGTTTGCTCCAACCTGTCAGAAAGGTTAGTGTAGGCCATCCTCTGCTGGGAGAGCAGTGTAGAAACAGCCCCTCCCCTCTGACTTCGACCACCAAGAAGCCTTCCATGTTCTGTCTGCACCTGGCCCTACCAGCACAGAACCCACAGAGAAGCCCTGTGTGGATTCACAGCCCTGTCCCTGAACCGGCCTTGCTGGCTAAAGGAGCTGTCCTAACAAAGACTCCAGCTCCCAAAGACTCCATCACAAAAACATCCCCAAAGAGAGGACTGAAGGAGAGCCTCTGGTGCTGGGCACAGTCCATAGCCCGTCAGGATGCAGGGCCTTGGGCACCCGGTGAGGATTTATGGCTGTTTATAGCAGCTGAGCTTGTCCAGGATCTCAGGCGAAAGCCTTCTCCTGACTTTAAACAGTGCCTACATCCACAAATATCCCAGACAGCCAAGATGCACAACCTTGGCTTGAAGAAATTATTCCAACAACGTGTAAGGAGGACATAACAAAGGAAGGTACTTGCTCGACAAATGTTCAGCAAGCCTTACATGAAGGCTTACAAAAAGTAGCAGAATTGTTTGGATTTCAACACGCTTAGCCAGTTGTCTGTGAGAAGGTGAATTAATTGTAAGTTCCAGTAACTCTCTTTTGGCGTATTTAAAGGTTAAGAGCGTTCTTGGGAGAGCTTTGTTTTCTTGTAACTCGAAATCAGTTCTTCTCTTTAAAGATGCCCCACTTTCAGCCCCTCAGAGAAGTTCAGAGAGTCCAGGAGCTGTTTGGAAATAATCTCTCCCTGGGAACTGCTAAGATGTAAACACTCGCAGCCAGCCGTCGGTCCAGCGTGTGATTTCCAAGGGTTCAGTAGAACCACAGCATCCCCAGCTCCTGGGGGTCAAGGAGCGTGGGGCACATCTGGGTCCTGTCACGCGGGAACTGAGTGCCAGACAGACATGCAGGCCTCAGAGCTGGTCGGGATCCAGGTGGGACTGGCTCGTTTATAAACCTGTCTAAACCTGTCTGCAGCAGGCAGGATATGCACAGTAGGAAGCAACTGTCCAGAGTCAGGTTTATTGCCTAGGGAGGAGGAGGAGGAGGAATCCCACCCTGTTCAGAGCCCTCTAGGACCTGCCTCCCGGACCCAGCGCCCAGCTCGTTAAGCCCTCAGCTGCTGGTGTCTGCCAAGCACCTCTGAAGACACAAAACAACCCAAGGACCCTCAGACTCAGCCACTTAAAACTCCCTTGTCTTGACTGCCTTCAGGCCAAGAGCCCCTGGCATTGCCTCTGTATTCTCCTGATAATCCAGAACCACACTCAGGAGAAGCTTTTAGATTGCTGTGAAGGCCTCTCCACTCCTGCACAGTCCCCAGAGGGGTCTTCCTGTGACAGCAGGTCAGGGTGAGACACCAGTGCCACCGTAGTCTCTGTGTATCAGCTGTGCTTTTGGGGATGGGGACAGAATGGCCATCCTGAAAGGCTCCTCTGTCCCCGTTCATCTCACATGAGTGTGAGACCCCAGGTTTTGCCTAGCCTCAGAATCCATTTTGCCGAGATGGATTGTACTCCCCAAGGACTTTCCCTCGTGAGGGCTGAACTGAATTCCAGAAGATGAATGTGCCTTGAACCAAATCTGACTCAGAGTCCTGCAGTTCTGACCCAAGCAGAGAAGGATTATCAGGTGCTCGGCACCTTAGAGACTCCAGAATCTGCTCAGATGCCGGGGCAGTAATCTGGGGTCAGGTCAGGCACCTCCCGGCAGAAGAAATTATTTCTGGAGCAGCCAAGGCACCCCTAGGGCCCCCAGGCTGTCAAATGCGACTGCAGACTGGAAGCCGGTAATTGCAGGGCTCTTAGGCATGTTAGCGCCTGTTAAACTTCCTGCAATTAATTTTGCTGACAGCTTGTTTAAAAGGAACCGCCTAATGTATTAAAAATACCTGTGTCGGTGGCAGATCAGCCAGGCGGTGCTCACGGAGCTCCTGAAGAAAATCACCAGGACTGTATGGATGTCCATGCGTTAAACTGCTCTAACCCCAGACACGTTTGAGAGCAAAGCCTGGGATCTGTGGCTGCCCTGATCCAGGGCCTGACACTGCTGACTCACAACTGTGCAAATATATTTTCTGGTGGCTCCAGGGACTAGAGGTGTGTCTCAGGGTCGTGTTTCCTCCAGGGGCTTAGGAGGCTCCTTCCTCTTCTTCCAGCGTGGTGAACTCAAGTGTCCTTGGCTCATGGCCTTGGTCTTTGCACCACCTTGTCCTCTCTAGCCATTTGCCACGAACCAGCACAATTGCATCTAAATCTGAGTATATTTTACAGAAACGCTTTTCCAAAATAAGGCTATATTTACAGGTTGAGAGGCTGAAGACACATGCACAGGCACATACATGCACACATATGCACACACTGGTACGCACACACACGCACACTTGCACACGTGTGTATGCACACACATACACACGTTGTCATCATCATGTTATCTCAGCATACCTTAAAAAGAAAGACAGAGACTGGATCCAAGGTCTGGTCTTGCTGGTCCCAGGGCACCGTCACTGCTGTTCCTTGAGTTAAGCCTAGCTGGTACACTGGGGACCTTGATTACAGGTAAATATAATACAACATAAAAACAAAACAGAAAGATCCCATTGCAGCCTCGAAAGATCCCACCCCTGTCTACAATGGTTGAAGATGATTCCCAAGGTCAGCAAGGGTGGACCTCGAGCTGGGCTTGTTTCTAGCCTCCCTTGCTGGAGCAAGGCGGAACACAGGGAGGGCAGGCTGTGCCTCTGCCCTCTCATACGGAGTGTCTGCCTTCACGGTGACCCCTGGGCTGCAACAGCCCCGTTATCTTCTGTTCTGTCCCATTTCTTGCTGAGGTGTTGTTCTTGCTGGGCTCCTAGACACATGCCAGTGAGGCTCCCAGGAGAAGGTAGACAGCTCCTCCACTGGCTACCTCTTCCCCAAATGCTGTCTGTGCTAACTCTCCACAGCTGCCTCTAATTGCTGCCTTGACTTGACCAGCCGCCCCAGCCGCCCCACCTGCCTGGTCACAGACTTTTCTAGTTGCTAAGTGGAATGGGCTAGCTGATTCCAGCAGAATCCTGTCCCACGGTATAACAAACTCAGGAGCTTATCGATCTAGTGACAGCACCATCGGTTGCCACTGCCACAGCCTCCATGGCCTCAGTCTTATCTATTGGCTCCTCTGTCTTGCAATCTGAAGATGTCCCAAAGAACCCCTGCTAGGGCCCAGGTCCATGAAGCTGCCACTACGGGGATCCTGAAAGCCGGCCGTGTGGAATTTACTAGGCTCAGTTCCTACCATAAGCATCACCTCAGGGCCTGGGAGAGCCCAGAAGGAGCAAGAAATGGGGACCAGCTGTGCTCAGATTCAGGGAATCTGCAGGCACAAGCTAGAGGGCCACGCCCTAGGGAGACCTGGCAGAGCAACCGGCCCTGGTCAGGAGGCAGGAGCTCTTCCCTGTACCCTCCTGGGCCTTGTGTCCTCCCAAGAGACTCATCACTTCGTTCCTGTTGTGGGATGGGACGCAGGGGACGCAGCAACGTGTTCTGAGTGGCATAAAATAGGCCTGCTCAGCCCGCACTCTGACCCAGGACTCTACCATTGCAGCCTTACCCAGCTGAGGGTGAGTGTTGTGATTGACACCGGAAGGCATTTCAACCCTCCCCATGATCCCCCACTGAGTTTTAATGGCATCTTTCCTTGACCTTTGTAACTAATTCACAAAACGAGTGGGCGTCCTGGTGGGCCCTCTTGTGCTGGTCAACACTGTCAGCAGGTTGCCTTGTGGACAGCCCAAACTCAAGCATAGCGCTAAATAGCTAGACTCCCATCTCAAAAGTCAAAACAAAACAGAATCACTACAGGAAGTGGAGGAAATAAAGCAGCCAGGAGGTTGCCTTGGCGCCTTGGGTTCTCAGGACCCTGGAAGGCAGGTTCCTGTTGAGGGAGCTACCAGTAAGTGATGCTTGGTTCATCCCACCTGCCTTAAAAAGGCAGAGTTTAACGTGAGGAGGACAGACTACCTAAGAAAGAACCTGGGAGGTGCCCATGGGACCCAGCTCTGCTCTCCCTGGGCAATGGACCCCATGCTAGTCTACTCCGCCCAGAAGGCCCCCAGCATCCCTCATCCCTCATTCCCTCGACGTTCGGCAGCCAAACAGTGCCCTTCTGCACAAATAGCGGGAAGACCAGGCCAAACCCAGCTCCCTGCTGCTTTTCTGAGTGTGGACAGGCTCAGTAAGGTGCTTCTTAGCCTGACTGTGCTTGCCCACCTGCGAGTGTGGCCATCAGCACTGGGGCTGTCCCTCTGTGTCTGTCAGCAAACTGGATTCCTTGGGGGAACAAGTAGGTTCACGTATCAGGGTTCAGCGAGGAGGGAGTGCTGGAAATAAACAAGGTGGTTGCTCCCCGGAACCGTGAGCCTCCTTCCTCAGAGACAAGGTCCAGTCAGCAGATGGCTCTAAAGCCAGCACCCGCTCTAAAGCCCGTACCCGCTCTAAAGCCTGCACCCACGCCTTGCGAAGCTGCTGGGCAGTAGCTGTGTCTCCAACCCCAGCACTGTAGTGACGGTATATGTTCCCCTCTTCAGCTGCCTCCGTACAACCACCCTAAGGTTCCAATGAGGATTAAGGGCTACATCGATTGAGGGGTTCTGGGGTTGGATAGCAGAAAGGGTTTCAGAAAGAAAAAGGAGTCTGCTTTGAAGGCAAAGAAACATGTGTTTTAAGGGTGCCTATGACCCCAGCATCTGACCTATGATCCAATAAGAGGATTTGAGCTGTTCAGGCTTTACAGACTTTCCTTTCCCCAGATACACATTGGCCCCCACCTGCTCAGAAGGACCCCAGGCTTCCCTCCTGCCTAGTCATGTGTTGAGTGCGCTCACAAGCCTGAGTCTGCTCTATTAGATGGGCAAACAGAAAGCCCACCGAGTGCATGAGCAAAGCCTCCTCTCCAAAACACACCAGCCTTGGTCCCGAGAATTCCTATGTTATTAAAAACGGAGAGAGCTCATTCCTCGGTGTCCCTTCACCAGAACTGTGGGTTTCTGGTGCAGACAAGCTGTGGGGGACCCGTCGCCTGTCAGAGCTGCTTCCACAGCACACGCTCCACGGGAGCAGGCTTCTGTGTCTTGCACAAAAAGAGGAAGAAGAGGGAAGATGAACGCTGTGTGGTGGAGGGGGCTGGTCCCAGGGAGCTGGAGTTTCTACCAAGCAGACGTGGGGGCAGTTGCAAATGGAGTTGAATCTACCAGGTCGTCTGGTCAGTATGGCCACCTGCACACAGAACCAGTCTTCTTTGGGTCCTTACTTGGGACAAAGACTCTTTGGGAGATACTGAGACAGTCAGGTGTGTTTATTTTTAAGCAACCACAGCTGCCCAGTTAGCAGGGGATCCCCCAAGACTTCCTTGTTCCACCCACTAGATCCAGAGAGAGTTATATGCAAAAGTGAGAAATGAATGCCAAGGTCCTGTCCAGACTCACAGTTTAAATGTCCCTGGCCTGCTATCCACAGAGTCACCCTAAGCAGCCTTCCTGCTGCGGCCGAGAAGGGACTGCTTTCTAAAGCAGCTGGTTCCAATGAGGGAGGCTGGGAAAGAGACCAAGATGGAGACACAGGAACTGAGGTGTCCAGTCCTTCAGGAGAGATGAAACATGAGGACTCCTTTTGGTGGAGGGGAGATGCTGCAGAAGCACACAGGGTTGAGGGCAGCCTCTGGGGTGGAAGGACCTCCAGCTGAGTTAAGAGCCTGACCACCAGGGAGTGTCACAAAACAGGGACTTTGCCAAGTGCAGGGAGGCCCTAAAGATGGCTTCAAAGCAGCAAACAGTCCAACAAGTCAAACCCTGACACAATACAAACCAGGACAAAGAGTGATTGGGATGCTCACCACTGCCGGTAGAATGTACAAGAGCACAGGTGGGGAATTAAGGGGTTGGGAGTAACGACTTTTTAAAAACTACTTCATGTGTGGGTATTTGAGAGCATTTATGTCAGTATACCATTGCGTGCAGTGTCTGGGGAGGTCTGAAAAGGGTGTTAGAGCCTGTGGAACTGTAGTTACAGATGGCTGTAAGCCACCGTGTGGGTGCTGGGAATAGAAACTCGGTCCTTAGCAAAAGCAGCCAGTGTTCTTAACCACTGAGCCATCTCTCCAGCCTTAGGAATTACAGCTATTAGTGGACACTTTTTTGAGAGGTTTTTGTAATTTGTTTGAGACAATGTCTCATTATGACCCCCCTCCCCCCCACACACCTGTTAGTTTCCTCTGTGGGAAAGGTCTTGCACTGTGAGCTACATTGTCACAATTAACAAGTGTTGAGGAATTAGTCAGAATTGACAGCTCATACCAGGGCTGCTCCTTGGTGTTTCACATTCTGTGACTCTGGGTAGATGCATAGTAGCCTATCAAGGATAACAGCGATACTGCTCCCCAACGCTCTGGGCTCCATCAGTTCACCCTCCCCACCCCAGCTCTGGGCAATTTTTTTTTTTAAAGCCAACTCTGTATTTCATTTTCCAGAAGGTCATACAGCTGGAGTCAGGTCACTTTTCAGGCCAGCCTCTTTCCTTTGCTAGTATTCATTCACAGCTCCTTCGAGTCTTTTCCTAGCCTGGAAACTCATTTCTTTGTATCTCTGGATTAGATGTGATCATTGTTCCATTAATGAAGAACCTCTCGGTTGCAAATATGACTAAAGCTTCTATAAGCGTATCTGTGCAGATTTTTGCTTCTTTAGGTAAAAGAAGCAAAGACTGGAATCATGGAACCTCACGTTCTGAGTCAGTTAGCTGTGTGAGAGGCTGCACCCTGAGTCTCCCGCAGCAGCTGCGCCCTTTCATCTTCCCCTAGCAACGATAAACATTCCAGGTGCTCTTCATCGGGATTTTGGCTTGGGAGTTGTTTTAGGACATTCTTTATTCTAGTCCATTGCCATATTAGTGCTTTTTCCCATTGCCATAGCCGAACACCTGACCAAAAGTGATTTAATGGGGGAAGGGTTTACTTTGGTTTGTAGGGCCCATCACTGTGAGGAAGGAGGAGCTGTAGATTCAGTGGTAAGCAGCTGGTTACACTACAGTTTACCTGCTGGTGCTTAGACTGCTTCTCTCCCCTTCCCTTTTATCCAGCCCAGCATGCTAGACCCCGAGAAGTGTCCCCCCCCCATTTCTTTGCTCTCTGGAAACATCCTCACAGACTTGCCCCCAGATGCTTCTTTCCATTGATTCAAACCTGGCCGAGCTGAGCTGATTCAACTCAAGGCCTTTGGTCCTGCAAGGCTGGACACACAGCACCGCTTCATGTGCGCGTTTGTTGGGTAGAGTTTCTTACATGAGGCTCCTGAGTAGATTTCTACCCTTTTGTTGTTGTTGTTGTTTTATTTTTACAAGTTTTGTATGTTTTGGATCAGCCTACCATACGTGTCTTTTGCAAATATTGCCTCCCAGGTTTCTTCTTACTTAATCTACGTTTGGATTTTATGAGACAGGGTCTTATAGTATAGCCAGGGCTGGCCTCCAGCTTGCCATCCTCCTGCCTCAGGCTTTTGATGCTGGTATGACAGATGTTATAGTATCGTGCCGTCTTTAATAATACCATTCATTCTAATTAGGTGCAGTTTATTGGTTTTTCTTTCATGGAACATTCTTCTGCTTAAAAGCCCAGCTGGTTGTGGCATCTCACACCTGGAATCCCAGTATTTGAGATGAAGAGGCAGAGGATTGTGAATCCAAAGTCGTGTGAGGCTACGTGAGACCCTGTCTTAAGAAAACTAAATAAATAATGAATACATACTCATTATTAACCACAGGGCTAGTCGACTTTTCTCCTGCTTTATTTTCCTGGATTTTATATATAGGTCTGTGGTCAGTTTTGATTAGTTTTTGGAAGATGTAGATCCTGTCCTTTCACAGATGGTTGTCCGGGGGAACCGTCCCTCACATAGCCACAGAGTCACTGATGGTCCTGTGTGGGTCCATTTCTGGGCTCTCTGCTGGCTTAACTGACCAAACCTCCTTGACTATGTAGTTTTGTTGCAAGTCTTGGACTTGGCGGTGTTGATATGCGTGTATGCCGAGTGTCCACAGGTTTCAGAGGTCAGAAGAGGACATAAGATCCCCCAGAGTTGGTGTTGTGATGGCTGTGAGACACCCAACACACGTGATGAGAACAGAACTCTGTCCTCTTCTAGAGCAACAAGCACTCTTAGCCACTGAGCCATCACTCCAATCCCTTCATCTTCTTAAAAACCTAAGCCTAGTTTTTGTTTGGGTCAGGTTGGTGATGCTCGGGATGCAAGGCAAGCACTCAGACACTGAGCCATGCCTATCCCATAGCTCATTTTTTGTGTTAATATAAATAGTATTTTTTTATTTTTAAATATTTTGCATTATTTAGTTAGTATGAAAATATAGTATTATGGGGCTTGGCAAATGACTCGGGGTTAAGAGCTTTGCCAGAGGACCAAGTTTAGTTCCCAGAACCCACATTGAGTAGCTCACAATTGTTTGTAATTCCAGGTCCATGAGATCCAATGCCTCTTTTGGATTCCACACACACACACACACACACACACACACACACATATAAATATTAAACAAATATTTAAAAACAGACATATTCTTTTTATTTCAATTATTCATTGCTGGTATATAAGAAAGCAATTGAATATTTTGTTTATTAGATATATATATATATATCTTGCCTTCCTATAATCATGCTAGTTCCAAGAGTGTTTGGTCTTTGGTGTTTTCTACACAGAGAGTCATCTATATATAAAACTCTCTCTTTCTTCCCAATACGCATACCTTCTTTTCCCCTTTTTTGTCTTATGGTATTGACTAGGGTTTATTGTACAAGGCTAAGTTGGCTTGGTGCTGGGAAACCTTGTTCCTTATCTTAATGGGGTTATAATCTCACCAGTAGTAAGACATTATTTGTGGGGCTTTTGCTATTCACCATGTTGAGGAAGACCCTCTCCATGTCTAGCTAGCTTAGAGTTCAGTCACAAATGGGTTTTGGATCTTGTCAATAGCTTTTCTTGCATCTATTGATATGACTGTGTGGGTTGCAATCAAGTGAACCATTCCTGCACACCTAGAAGGAAAACCCATTTAGTTGTAGTGTATAATTCTTGCTATGCTGTTTGGGTCTGTTTTGTGCTTGTCTTGGTCAGGGTTACTATTGCTGTGATTAACTGAAACACCATGGCCAAAGCATTGAGACAGGAAGGATTTTTTTTTAGCTTACTCTTCCATATCATAGTTCATTATCAAAGATTGTCAGGACAGTAATTCAAGCAGGGCAGTGCTGTGGGACAATGATCTTGTACCCTGTAAAGATTTGCTACTTGTATTTTAATAAAATGCTGATTGGCCAGTAGCCAGGTAGGAAGTATAGGTGGGGTGACCAGAATAGGAGAATTCTGGGAAGAAAAAAAGTTCAGTCTGAAGTTATAACCCAGATGCAGAAGAAGCAAGATGAGAATGCCTCACTGATAAAGGTACCAAGCCACATGACTGAAACAGATAAGAATTATGGGTTAATGTAGAATGTAAGAGTTAAGAAGAAGCCTGAGCTAATAGTTCAACCAATTTATAATTAATGTAGACCTCTTGTGTTACTTTGGGATTGAACAGCTGCAGGACCAGGCAGTAAAGGGCAGAAACATGGAGGAGCAGATGCAGAGGCCGTGAAGAAATATGCTGCTTACTGTCTTGCTTCCCCTGGCTTGCTCAACTTGCTTTCTTAGAGAACCACCTGCCCAGGGGTAGTCCCACCTACAGTGGACTGGGTCCTCCCCCATCAATCACTAATTAAGAAAATGCCTACAGGCTATTCCAATTTCATGGACACATTTTCTCAGCTGAGGCTCCCTCCTCTCCAGTGACTCTAGCTTGTGTCAGGGTGACATGAACCAGCTGGGACAGAGTGTGACAAAGTGACACAGACTGGGCCCTTGACAGTGAACAGGAGTGTGCTGACTTCGTGTTTCTGAAGAGATCAAGATCAAGGGTCCACATTTGGTAATAGCCTTCTTTGTTTGTTTGTTTTTGTTTTGAGACAGGGTCTCTTTGTGTAGCCTTGACTCTCCTGGAACTCACTAAGTAGACCAGGATGGCCTTGAATTCACAGAGATCTGCCTGCCTCTGCCTTCTGAGTGTTGGGATTAAAGGTGTGCACTACCCTGCCTGGCTTGGTGGTGCGGCAGAAGGTACCACAGGGTAAGAGCAGGTAAGAGTGGGCAAGAGGACCGGACTTGCTCTTATAGCAAACTTACTCCAGGATAATGAAATTAACATATGTGTGAGGGCTCTTTCTCAAGACCTAAACCCTCCCACTGGTCCTACTGCTCAACCCTGTTGCACTGAAGATTGAGTTTCTGTGGTGGCTTGAAAGAAAACAGCCCCCAAAGTGGCGCTGTTAGGAGGTGTGGCCTTGTTGGAGTAGACGTGCTCTAGTTGGAGGAAGTGTGTCACTGTGGGGGTGGGCTTTGAGGTCTTGTATTGCTCAGGATACCACCTAGGGTTTCAATGACTTCCTATATGCTCAGGATACCACCCAGGGTTTCAGTGACTTCCTGCTGCCCGCATGATGTAGAACTCTCAGCTACCTCTCCAGCACCATGTCTGACTTCACACTGCCATGTCGCACCACGATGACAATGGACTAAACCTCTGAACTATAAAGCACCCCAACTAAATGTTTTCCTTATAAGAGTTGCCATGGTCATGGTGTCTCTTCATTGCAGTGGAAACCCTAACTGAGACAGTTTCCAACCCGTGGACTTAGGAGAGCACGTTCACACCACCACATACGTGCTGCTGTGTTTATTAGTCAGTGTTTTCCTGCAGTTTTTGCCTTTGTGTTCCTAAGAGATGATGGTCTAGATTTATCATTTTTGTGGCTGGTTCTGGTTCTGGAGTAATCTTCCTATGTGTCTGTCTTCTCAGAGAGACAAGAGAGTTGTATCACTCTGATGTGTTTGGCAGGATTCACCAACAAGTCCTGTTTTAGAAGGTTACTGAGTATCTATTAGATTGCTTTAATGAAGACTTTTCCAATTGTCTGTTTCTTCTTTGGGAGTTTTGGTGGATTCTGTATTTGCCCATTTTATTTAAGCTAGGCATCTTCAATCTCTGGTCTGCAGGCCGCATGCATTTCAAGATCGCCCAGTCCTGAGTGTTTGGGCGGTTGATAGGTTTCAGGTTCCATTCTTTGATGAGAAACCACCATGGGAATCAATGGGTCTTGTCACCTCACTGCACAGACAAGGCACCCTAAGGAGGCTGTGGTCTGAATACCACGGAAGGAGTGTGTGTGTGTGTGTGTGTGTGTGTGTGTGTGTGTGAATATTCATGTAAACATTGGACTTGCAAATTGAAGCAATTTAAATGTCATGAGCACCTGTGGCTGTCTTTTGGAGAAGATCTGTCAGAGAAAATGCATCATGATTACAACCACAGCGGAAGGAGGGGCCTCCAGCCCTCTGCACAGCCGCCAGGCTGTCCCCACCATTCACAGCCCCAAGAGGGTGAGAATTAGCGCTAACCTGGTGAGACTAAAGCTGCTTCCCTCCACAGCAGCTGGCTGAGGCCACAGGCATCTTGGGGACAGCTGTGTTTCCCTGGGCAGGTGACTCCTCCAGGTGGATCCTGGCCCAGCCTTCCCATTCCTGGTTCAAAAACCATTCTGGAAAGTGCCTTCACCGTGAATCACCTGCCACTCAGCTCAGGGCGAGTTCCAGCAGGAGAGTAAAGAAGGGGGCGGGGATACGAGATAGGGTAGCTCTCTTGTTACCACTCTTTGGTTTTAAAAAAACAAGGTGTTTTGTTTTTCTCTCTCTCTCTTGGATTTTTTGTTTCGTAAGTAGGTTCTCATAGAACCCAGACTGGCTTCAAACTGCTGCCTCTACTTCCCAAGTGCTGGGATTATAGGCATACACCATCACATCTAACCCTGGTCCCACATTTGACTGGGGTCTCGCTATAACCAGACTGAAGGATCTGAGCTGGGTGAGCGGAGTTCCCGTGACAAGCAATTACTGCAAGGATTAATTGTGCCGAGTGCATAATTAGCATATACCTCAGCTAATGGCTCATGCAGTGAGAGGTAGTTCTGCGCCCAAGCCTAACCCAGTGGCTGAGGGTTCTGCTGACCATCTTCATGTTCCAGAGGAAGAAGAGGGACACAGCATGGGTCCTCAGGACCTGCTCTCTGACCAGCTGTGTGCCTAATCTCCAGGCTCCTCTCCCCTCCAGCCCTGAGGCTTGGCTTTGCTGCAAAGTCACTTTGGAGGTTTGGTCAGGAAGAACTCAGAAGGGAGGGAGAAAATCTCCAGTAAGACTTTGTGGAACCTTTCTGGAGTGTGGGCCCTGTCCCTACCCGGTGGAATCTGGGTGCAGCCGGCTAGGATTGTACAAGCTCTGCTGCTAAGGCCTTGCAGGGAGAGGAAGGTGTTGCACCCCTCCTTACGTAGTGCATGTGATTTATAAGCCGCTTAAGATGAAGGTCCCATCCTTGACCTGTTCAGAGACTTGTATCCTGATGGGAGTGACCTGTGAGCCCAGGATCTCACAGGACCAGGAGGGGGCCAAGGGTACTTCAGAGGAATGGCAGGAAGAGGATGTGCTGCCCCATGGGGCTGTAGTGTGAACATCTTAAAATTTCCCTTCCCAGGACAGATAGCTGCCCGGCCCATGGCTGTGCTCAGCTTTTGAAGCATCAGTAAGAAAGGGAGCACAGAGTGTACTTCACCAATACTTTCACACTTTGAAATGATATTTTGGGTAAATTGAACTAAATAAAATTTTATTAAAATTATTTACAACCAGCCATGGTGGTACATGTCTATAATGCCAACACTACAGTGAAGATCAACAATTAAGGCCATCCTAGGCTGCACAGCAAAAGTCTATCTCAATAAAACAAAGCAAATTATTTCATATGTGTGAGAGAGAAATTGGACTTTACTGTCCATCTGCTTCCTCTGCATCTGGCTGGTGACTCTGCTCGCTTCTTCCCAGAACTCTCTCTGTCCAGAAGTCCTGCCTATCCCACCTGCCTATCTACTGGCCGCTTATCTTTTTTATTAAACCAGTCACAATGACGTATCTTCCCACAGTGTAAAGAAATATTCCATAGTGTGTGTGTACGTGTGTGCGCGCGTGTGTGTGTACATGTGTACATGTGTGTGTGTGTGCATGTACGCACACAACCTCTGGTATCATTCTTCAGGTGCCATCCTCATTATTTTGATACATGGTCTCTTATTGGTCTAAAACTAACCGGTTGGCAAGGTGACTGGCCTCAGGGATCTTCCTGCCTCCACCTCCTCAGTGCAGGAATTGCTAGTGTGCTCCACCACACTGGGATTTGTTTGTTTGTTTGTTGTTTGGTTGTTTGTTTGTTTAAACAGGATCCTCAGCCTTAAACTCCGAGTTTGCAAGGAAAACGTTTTGCCGACTAAGCCTTTTCCCCAGGGTAGAGCTACCTTTAATACAGCTGCTTCTCCTTATAGACTGCTTCCTGTTTCTCCCTACCCCAGGGCAGGGGCACTCTCTAGGCTCTGCTGTATGCCTGGGTAGGTCCAGAGCCTGCCCCACCCATTCAGGGCAGGATGTCCTCTTCTGAAGACTCCTTAGCAGGTCTGGAGAACCAGTATTGGGTAAAACTGACAGGTTTGTCCCTAGTAGTCCTGGGAACAGGCAAAAGCTCAGCACAAACCAGCCTGCTGTCTTACAAGAACACTGTCTGTAGAAGACAGCAGACTACCCAGTGGTGGTGGCGCACACCTTTAATCCCAGCACTTCGGAAGCAGAGGTGAGCAGATCTCTGTGAGTTCAAGGCCAGCCTGATCTACAACCACTCGTTCCAGGATAGGCTCCAAAGCTACAGAGAAACCCTGTCTAGAGAAACCAAAACCAAACAAAAAGACAGAAGACCAAGACCACCCCCAGTCCTTCTTGCTGAGCAGTGTCAGACACTGATGGGTTAGCAGGGCTCCATCCCTGTGCATCCTGAGGGCCCCGCAGCAACAGATGCTGATGGGGTTAGCAGGGCTCCATCCCTGTGAGTCCTAACGACCCCGCAGCATCAGACACTGATGGGGTTACCAGGGCTCCATCCCTGTGAGTCCTGAGGACCCCACAGCATCAGACACTGGTGTGGTTAGCAGGGCTTCATCCCTGTGAGTCTTGAGGACCCCGCAGCATCCAACACTGATGGGGTTAGCAGGGCTCCATCCCTGTGAGTCCTGAGGACCCCGCAGCATCAGATGCTAATGGAGTTACCAGGGCTCTGTCCCTGTGCATCCTGAGGACCCCGCAGCAGCAGACGCTGATGGGGTTAGCAGGGCTCCATCCCTGTGAGTCCTGAGGACCCAGCAGCATCAGACACTGATGTGGTTAGCAGGGCTCCATCCCTGTGAGTCCTGAGGACCCCACAGCATCAGATGCTCAGAGGAGGCTGTACTGGAAGGTCATCCTGTCCCCACACCGACTTCCAAATAGACCCGGCTCCCTGGGCAGTCCCATTCACCGCTACACAAAACTCCCTAAGCTCAGTGATTACAGAGGAGGGAGGAACCCGGATGGAACCCCCAGCAGGGGAAGATGAATGCCTTATTTGCCTCAAAGCCCAGTGGCAGTTGAGTGAGACAGATTCTGTACAAAAACAAAACAGTGTTCAGCCAGGAAACATTCAGTCTAACAAATGAACCAATTATGTCTTTGTGACACAAGTCATTATTGGAAGGAAGATGATGGGGTGAAGGATTCAGAGTAAAGTGATCTCAGCCCAGGGAACACACCTTCCTTCAACCCCTTCTTTTGGGGTTCCTCCCCTATGTGGGGTACAGCCCTCCCCCCTGTTTGCCACAGGTAGAAAATGTAGGGTTATGGGACTTGTCACAGACAGTAAAAGAGGTACCAGGCTACATCACCGAAAGGGACAGACAACCCTCGCGTGCCCAGCCAAGGCCGAGTGGTGAAGGATGTAAGATCATCATTATTAGCTGAGTTTTCTCTCAAGGGGTTTGGTCTGGATTCTGCATCTATCACCACATCCTTACCGCAGCCCCGTTTACAGGCAGGTGCTTCCCAACTCAGTCTGCTAATCTTCATCCTTCAAGGGGAGCCACCGTGTGCTGACTAGAGGCCGCTGCTGGCTCTGTGGAAAGTTAGCTCTGTAGCTCATCCCTGCGGGAATGCACCAGGGAGGGGTGCTAAGACCTGCGGAGGCGATGAGCCCTAAGGGCTGCTCTCAGTGCCCAGCCCAGGTGGAGCCAGGCAGGTGGGGCAGTTAGGCTTGCTTCTGGCCCAGGTCTGGACTATACTTGGCATTAGGGAGGCCTTGAGAGCTGGGAGGCAGCACTCCCTTAATTCATGAACACATAGAAAAATGTAAGCCTTACTGCCTCTCCTGCCTCAGCAGGGAACCAGTGTAGATGCTGAGTGTTCTGATGGAGAGCTAGAACAGTAGAAAAGAGGAGAAAAAAGAGAAAAAAATCTTTGCCGGGCGGGCAGTGGTGGCGCACGCCTTTACTCCCAGCACTCAGGAGGCAGAGGCAGGCGGATCTCTGTGAGTTCAAGGCCAGCCTGGTCTACAAGAGCTAGTTCCAGGACAGGCTCCAAAGCTACAGAGAAACCCTCTCTTGAAAAACCAAAACCAACCAAACAAACAAAAAACCCCTAGGTTTGATCCGTAGCCTTGTTCTACCAGCATTCAGAAGAAGGAGAAGGGAAGGCCACACACACCCTTCTTCTGACTCAGGATTCAAAAGGCTGAAGGACTAGCAGGCCCTGATATTGGCTCTGGGGCCATTGCACAGCTGCTGGGAGGGAATTCAGGGAAGGAAAGGTACATTATTTCAATAAAGGGATAAGTATTCCTCCCATCTCTTTAGCAAAGCCTCAGGTGAGTCTACCTTCCAGAGGGCATTCCCATCGCCAGGCCGTTGACCTGCCCAGCTGCAACAATTGTTAGAAGAGACAATGGTATGTCTCCACCCAGAGGAAGATTCGTGCTTTCGTCTAGGAAGCAACAGCTTTCTCTTAATGAGCCTTCCAAGCTACTGTAATTTCCCTTCCAGCCCTTATAACTAGGGTTTGCAATTGCTTTTTGTTTGTTATTTGTTTTTGAACAGAGAGAAACCAGAAGGGTCAGGCATGTAAGGGAAGCCGGGACCATTTTCTCACATGCTTGAGTTCCTGATCATGTGACTCAGCTGGCCTCCCCCAGGATCATTGTTTAGTCATCTCCTTCTTGGTTGAGGTCCTCAGGACCCTGGAGGTCCTGGTGTTTGCAGTACGTCTGTGTATGTGTGTCCGTGTGCATCTGTGTCTCTGTCCACAGTCTCCCCCATATGTGCCTGAGATCCTGTGCACACAGCAGCTCCCAGAACACAGAGCCATTGTGCTGATGTCACTGAGCAACCAAGACGCCAGTAGCGTGTACAGCACCTGCTGGGACAAAACCACATAAAAAGACCCTAACTTGCTTGTGTCTCAGAGAAATGGCCGCATGGATCTTCCCCTCCTACTCACAGCTGACCTTCACTCAGTTTCAATCGTGATAATTTGCCATCAACATTCAGCTCAGCCTGGCTGTGGATTTTCTCCTGCAGCTGCTATGGTCCGGAAGAATTTACAGACCGAGGCCTGAGTGCCTTGAAGTGGCCATTTCAGAGCCATCAAAGGAAACTCATCTAGCCTGCAGGAACAAGATTAGCAGGGCAGAGACTGCTGCCCTGAAGGAGCTAGCTGGATGGCTGGATGTAGCCCATGCATTCCAATGCCTGGAACAAGGCTTCCTGCTGCTGCAATTAGCATCCAGGTCAATGGCAGAGCCCAGCAGAGGAGGCGGCTGCAGCAGCTTGGAGAATAGACCATTGACTCAGCCTGTCTAGTGGGTGCAGCACCTAGCTTCTAACTAAAGACAAGGAAACACCCTTTCCTCCTCTCCCCCATTCCTACTGCCTCTCTTCCTTCCCCTCCTGCGTCCCCCCTCCTCCTCCTCCTCCTCCTCCTCCTCCTCCTCCTCCTTCTCTTATGGGCCCCAGCCAATTATGCTTGTCTCTGATGGACGGAGGGGGATGCTGGGAGGAGGCCCAGGTGCAGACGCTTACTCTGAATGCTACTGGAATAATACAAACCTCATTCTCTCTACACCTTGAATGTGCCTGACAAGGCATCCTAGTGAGGGTGACTGACGGCCCATGACGTTCAGCAGAATGTGAATGAGGACGCCAAGTGCCTGCAGAAAGATGGATTTGTTCAGCGACACAGGTTCTGCGGGGACTTCTCTGAGGGAAGGAAGCCGCAGTTGTCAAAGAAAGGCGTCCAGAGGAGCCACTGGCCAGGGACATGGGTGTCGACGGGGACACATTTGGGGAGATTCGTGTACCTTCCACCATACCGTGTGCGCAACTGTAGGGGTACCACCTTCAGAGACAGTGGAGCAAAAGGACAATGACGGGCTTGGCAGCAGAAGGCTAGATTGGGCCACGAGAGAGTTCCTCCCTCTACCAAGTATAGCCCATTCTTAGGGTTGTTTTAAACTGTTTTGGATGTGAAGTGAACGAGCCTAAGAGATGGTTTCTCACCTCAGAGTCCCTAGGAATAGGAGGGGGTCTCAGTCGAGCACGCCATCGGCCTTCGGCCCGTTGGCCATCCTAGAACTGGAAGCCCTGGTCAGTTATGGTGGGGAGGACAGAAGACAGTGGCAGCTGTGTCCTGCTGCTTCCAGATCGCTCTTGCTTCTCACGCTCAAACACAGGTTTTGGTTCCTCCTCTTGATCCTTCTTGCTCCTTCTGTACACTGGGCGCCATTGTGGGAATATAGTCCCAACGGTTATATTAGTCCCCATTTTTCTCAAGTGGACTGTGATGTGACCATCACTCAGTGTATGTTCCATGGCCATAAGCATGAGTCTTTCAGGCAGGAGTCAGCAAGCTGGGACTCTGATCTACTATTGAAAGTGAAGTTTCATTGGCATGCGGCCCACGGTTCATTCACATGTTCGTGGATAGTTTGGACTGTGGTGGCCAAGCTGAGCAGTTGTGACAGAGACCTCCCTCTGGCCTTTTAGGGCAGCTATCTGTGGGCTCCTGCTCCAGGACATGGGGGTGGATGGGAAAGGAGGGCCTCAGAGCGGGATTCAAATGGTTCCCATTGTCAGGTTAGGGACACCGATAACCCACGTCACCCTAACTCAGCCAGACTTCTTTGCTTTGTTGGCCCAACGGCAGGGCCCACAAAGGTCATCATGCAGCTTCTTACCCTCACGCTCAGCAAGAACCCAAGCCACGGCAGAGCTGGAAAGTCAGTGTGAAGCGACCCTGCCCGAGCGCTTGGGTTGTGGAGTCGGCACTGGGTTGTGAGATGCCCCACCACAAGGCTCCGTCACCAGGTCCACCCACAGCCCTGGCCCCTCTCCACAGCTTCAGGTGATCTGGCCCATCCTCTCCGGCAAGGGGATGGCAGGAAGGAGTGAGGGGTCACTTGATGAGATCAACTCTGCCATCCTTCCTTTCCCAGCATCCTCCCCTACAG
Organism: Alexandromys fortis; assembly: GCF_014885135.2. Classification (NCBI taxonomy): domain Eukaryota; kingdom Metazoa; phylum Chordata; class Mammalia; order Rodentia; family Cricetidae; genus Alexandromys; species Alexandromys fortis. The sequence goes on from NW_026067960.1 coordinate 8,149,533, forward strand.
AGAGAAAATCCAAGAGTTTATACCCACAGCTCTCTGATTCACAGACGCTCCGGAGAGCATGAGTTTGCAGGCTGTGCCATTCATAAAGTAAAAAAGCCGCTCTGCTATTGTAAAGAAAAGCCTCATGTGGCTGTAAAGGACAGACAATGTAAAACCTAATGAGGTAATGGGACACAGAGAGAGCTTGTAGGCTGGGAGGGAAGGGCGCTCTATAACAGAGAAGTTCTTTTCTCCCCAGCCCCCTTCCCACCCGGTAGCATTTGAACCACTGCTTACTGTTTAGTTTCCTCAGCTTCCAGTCTTCCTGCTAGGAGCGTGTGTGTGTGTGTGTGTGTGTGTGTGTGTGTGTGTGTGTGTGTTTGTGAGAACGTGTGAGAGAGTGTGTATGTTCGTGGGTGTGTAAATGTGTGTGAGAGTGTGTGAGTGTATGTGTGTGTAAGTGTATGTGAGAGAGTATGTGAGTGTATGTATGTGTGTGAGTGTGTGCATGTGAGAGTGTATGAGTGTATGCGTGTAACTGTATGTGAGTTGTGTGTGTGTTTGTGAGAACATGTGAGAGAGTGTGTGTTTGTGGGTGTAAGTATGTGTGAGAGTGTGTGTTTGTGGGTGTAAGTGTGTGTGAGAGTGTGTGTGTTTGTGGGTGTAAGTGTGTGTGAGAGAGTGTGTGTGTTTGTGGGTGTACGTGTGTGAGAGAGAGTGTGTGAGTGTATTGTGTGTAAGTGTATGTGAGAGAGTGTGTGTGAGTGTGTGTGCATGTGAGAGACTGTGAGTGTATGTGTGTGTAAGTATATGTAAATGTGTGTGTATGTGTGAGTGTATGTACATGGGTGTGGAGGCTAATGGTTGATGTCAGGTGTCTTCCTCTATCACTGTCCACACTATTTTTTGAGATGGCCTTCCACTGAATCTAAGCTTACCAACTGGCCAGGCAGCTGGGTAGCAAATCCCAGTCTCCCCAGTCTCCCCAGTCTCCCCATCCCCAGTGTTAGGATTACAGACGTACATCTGAAGGAAAATGGATGAGCAGTGGATGGGGGGGAGAGAAGTGGGGAGGGACCTGGGTGGAGTAGAGGGAGGGGAGGCTGGCATCGGGTGTATTGTATGAGAAGAATAAAAAAAGCAAACACTTTGCTAACTAGCTGTCTCTCGAGCCATCTGCTGCCATTTCTAAGGAACATTCTCTTCTGCATGCCCTCAGATACCCCATAGTCCTACCCAGCAGAAAGCTGGCTTGAAGCAGAGTGTCCCCCAGCCAGAGGTGACACAGAGCCTGGTCACCCAGGAAAAGTCCAGAGCCTAGTTTTGCACAATAAGGACTCTTGTCCTTATTGGAGAGTCCTCTGACACACCTGAGGCTCTGTGTGGGGGAACGGAAGGGAAAGGCGTCTACCAACCTCTGCCCTCACACTGGCCATCTCTAAATCCTCTTCCTGTGGGCAAGGACACCCCCTCTATGTTTGCTATAATCGGATTTACTGAGCAGGGACAGGGCTCTAATCCCATTGAGACGCCGTTGTTGAAGAGCCAGATGTCCGTGGGGAAGTGTGGTGGCCGGCTTTGGCAAAGGGTGGTAATCAGCAACTGGGAGGAGCAGGCAGGATATTTGCCGCACGGCCCACACAATTACACGGCAAGAAAGCACACAGCAAATTGTGGGGCTGGAGATTCAGCTGCCACCAGAATGCAATGACATGGCAGCTAGTGCACAGGGCAGGGGCTGCATCCTGTGTGCCTCACACAAAATGTACGCTCTGAGATGGACTGTGTATCCTGCTTACAGCCACTGAAGCCCAGCAGACGGCCGTCCCAGCCTTGCAAAGCCTCCCTCCCAAGCTCAGCTGAAAGCCCTGTATGATCACTGGAATTAGGAGGCTCCTGTCCACGAGTCCTAGGCTTTCCTGGCATGGAACAGAGAACTTTCTTGGATGGCTCAACCTTTGTCAAGGGCTCTCAATGTACTGGGCTGAGCACTTGGCCCGAGGCTTAATCCTTCAGTGTCAAATTAGCACCCTGCATCTTGGGAAAATGCAAACAAAAGGCGTATCAGCAAAACTGATTGAATTGGCCTGGGCTTTTGAAGTAGGGATACAGAATGTTGCATCTTAGCAAGTGGAAGCTGCTTTTCAGGACACAGTTACCCATCAGAGGAGATGCTACTGTCTTAGCTGACGTGGACAGAGCCGTAGACTCAGTTCAGCTGTGCGTAGCTTTCCTGGATGCAGGCATAAAGTGAGCCTAATTCACAAACTGGGGCCTTTCCTGCCACACTGTTGGGTATGGAAGAGGGGTGTGAGTCCAGCCGTACCCAGCCCACCTACTCTGGTCTGTGCTGCCACTGAACTTATCAGGGATCTCAGAGTCATTTGTTGCTGCTTAGTGGATGCCCCACTGATTTGAACGTTCTAATGGGCTTTTTGGCTGACATGTATTGAAGGCGTGGCAGATAGACGTCAGTCCTCCGTGCCCCGAAGTCTCTATACAGATGGCTTGGGGCCAGTTTGAGAGGGGATGGAAACACTGAAGCATCCTGTCACCTGTTTCTGTCCCCCGTCCTGTAAGCAAGCCTCACACCACCAGCTGTGCTGAGAGTTCTGGACCTAGGCTGCCCTGCACCCACGCTGCTGTGCTAAGCCCTCCCCAGACCGTAGGGTCTGGCACAGGTGGGCAAGGGCAGAGCTTTTGAGAAGGCCATTTTCCTAATCCAATTGAGGCCTCTGGGCTGAGTTAGTGGTCTCCCGACAGCCAAACTGGTGCCAGGCTTGCAACACTGCCGGGCACTGGCAGGATGTGGACGTTCAAGGTTTTCTGTTGCTAAGTCCACAACCAGGCAGCAGCCTCTGGACAGCAGGAGGGAAGAGTCTGCCTCTCACATTAAAGGTGGCCAGTACACAGAGAGGTGGGAGGGTGGTATGTACCATCTGTGGGTAGCAGAGAGGCAATGATGTCCTGCCCGTGTGCTGGTCAGAAGCCCTCTTGGCGTAGGTAGGTACTGCCCGTGGCCCTGACTCCCCATCGAGGACTTAAGAACTACCCCACAAATCTCCCAATTAGATTCTGTCTGGGGTCCAGCCTCTTCCAGTAATCACAAACCACAAAAAGTACAGGGGCCCAATAGTGGAGTGGGGGCAATGTAAGGAAGCGAAATAGAAGCTTCCTGATAAATTCCCAAGGATTCCCAGCCTTTGTACTGAACACTCCCTAGTCTAGCTGCCCCCCAGAGAGGTACAACCTGAAGAGTGGGGGGCTGGGCTCAGCACACTCACTCATGAAGGAAGAACCTGTATTTTATCTGCCTGGGATCCGGTCTGACTCTTTGTCTCCCTTCTGAGCTGCCTCAATTTCTAGTCCTGGTATACTCAGAACTTGGTGTCCATGCCACCACTCCCAGACACCTGTAAGGGTGACGGGGTTCGAGTGGAGGCCGAGACAACGTGGCATTCTGGGCTGCCACTCTTTGTGACATCCAGAAGCAGCTGCTCCAACAATTTCCTTACACGTTAAGCTCTCTCCTTGCTGTTAGCTACTTGACTAGAACCTGGCTCTCAAGCATCCTGCAGGGGCTCTTAGATGATGCTTTGTCTTCTCCCACAATCCTGAGAGCAAGCGCCACATACTCACTCTCGCTCCCGTGGAATTCTGGGATGTGTCACTTTAAGAGACCCCCCCCCCATCCTCTAGTTTTCTGGGCCCCAGCTGCCTACCTATGAAATGAGAATAGACCCACCGATACAAGCTTCTTTTGTTCCTAATATTTCCTAGATCTGGGAATAAAGAATGGCTTTGGCGTGACGTGGGGTCTCTTGTTCACACCAGGGCACCAGACATGTCCAGTGTATAGGGTAAGACAGATATTTCAGGTCCAGTTCAGAAAGGACACCTGAAGCTTGTTCTACCAGCCCTTGTCCAGGTTGGTTGGGTTTTCTGCAGTGCCGAGCTGCGCCTTAGAGGAACTTGGGGAGCCACCATGTTTCCCTTAGTTTCCTTGTACTCTCTCCCCATAAACTGTTATCTTCTGATACCTGGGGGTCAACCAGTGCCCCAAGGAGCAGATGCATGGGGACTGGCCAGCTGTCTCTGCGGCGGGCGTTTGAGTTATTCTGTCTTTGTTATTTCAAACAAGGCTGCGCTGACAACCTTGATAGCCGGTCCTCAGTGTACAGGCCTGGACTCACCATCCCTGGTCAGTGTTTCTCTTCTGCTATCTTTTTTATTCTGCCTCCCTCCTTCTCCACAAAAGTATAGATTTAGGCAGGGTGGTGGCTGAGTTACCCCTATTTCTCTCAGAAACCATCCTAGCTTCCTGACAAGAGACCTCAGCTTGCTTCTTTTTCCCACCCTGATGGTAATTCTGGTGCTACCATCCGATGGTGGAGGGCACTTCTGCTCACTCTTCCAATAACAAACCTTAAACCTGGAGTACTAGGACCTGCTCCAGGTCACAGCTGCCATAGGCCATAGGACTCCTGTCTGTCTAAGGTTCAAGTCTAGACTCCATCCTGCAGCAGCCCCCACCTCCCCTGTGTGCTGCCACTCTCTGGAGCCCCTCCCCCATGCTGAGGCATTTCCAATCCAGAGCTGAGTGGGATAGTAACAGCCCAGGTTCCCTGGGTGGAAGAGAAGGTGAGGACACCAGAGACTGGCATGCCCTTGTGTCCACTGTCCTCCCCAGGGTCCCAACCCAGCTTTATAAGCATGACCACTAAGGTGGTGGCCCAGGGTGGCCCAGCACCTAGCTGCCCTTAGGACCCTAAGGGCAGGTCCTGCCACCCATGGGAGTTAGTACATATGTCTAAAACAGAAAGAGAAAAGCAAAGACAGAGATGCCAGGACAGACAGACACACGGAAGGGAGGCAGCAACGGGGCGGGGGGGGGGGCAGGCAACAGAGACACTGTATGACTATATGCATGTGCCGTACCTCCCCAAGACCAGTAGCACTGAGTCTGGCCTCTCCCCAGCCCTTCCCACAGCGGGTACTAGCAGCTCTGCCCCTCCTGCTATTGGCTGTGTCTTTCCCCACTGCTCAGAGTCCTAAAACAGGGTGGTCTTGGGTCAGTCCCTGACTCGTCCCCCAGGACACTCAATGCCACACTGAAAGATGCCATGGATGCTTCCGGTTAGGTGGGATGGCAAGGAGGCATCCCGCTGTGAACTCAGCATGACTCAGCTGGCAGAGGCCATAAATGTTCCTCAAGGCTATCCTGTGTGGACAGGGCTGGGATGCCCATGTAAGTTGGAGGCAGACAGCTGGGGCCACACCTGGCAAGGGTCAGAAAAGGGCTCAGCTTGGGAGCCTTACAGTTAGGAGCCTGGGGACCAACAGGGGCCTAGAGCCAATACCTGTCTTGGTGCTCTGCTCTGACTCTGTCCAGTCCCAGAGGTAGCGAGCTGTCTGCTGCCTGTGTTCAGCAAGGTGTGGTATTTTAAATGTTTTGACATTTTAAATCTGTGTTGGATACATTCCGTGTGTTTAATTCCACCATGACTCACCAGGAATTGAGTCAGTGTGTCTCCTGGGATGGGGCACAGCTGGGTCCAGAGCAAGCCGAGAACTTCTTGCCTACCCTCCATGTGCTTCCAGTGGATGGAGCTAAGCACACGGCAGAAGTAGGTCTGGCTCCTGACGCCGGGGGTGGGGGTGTGGGGGTGGGCAAACCCTCTGTTCTCAAGGTCAGCTTGGGGAGGGGACACAGGGTCCAAGAGGGAGGGGATGCTGACCGAGAACATGCAGAAATAGCTTCCCTTGAATGGTTTGTACCCTGACTGTTGAGTACAGCTTTATTAAAGTAGCAACTTGGACTGCTTCTTCCCAGCCCCTCCCAGCGATGGTCTGTGGCTACCTGGGGGTAGAGGCAAAGCCTTCCAGATGCTGCAACCAAATCCAAAAGAGGCATCCAGCACTCTGGGTGGCCACTCCCCTCATTTCCGGGGTCTAGTCACAGTTGTCCTCACCACAAGCCAGGAGCCTTGCAAGTCACAAGCCTTGTGCTGGCCATGTTCTCTGTGTATTTCCATTAAGACATGTCCGCATTTGTGTAGTTTTGCTCCAACAGCTGACGACATTGCTGAAGAAGTCAGGTTGAACTCACACAGGCCAGGAAATAAATCCATGTCCCGCCTCTTCTGAGTCCACAAGAACCACAGACTCGGTTTCCCCAAATGTAGAGTGTGTGTAGAAAGCCTGGACTGATGAGCAGGGCTGTGCATCTCCAGACCTCTGAGACACCCGGTGGGTGGAAAAAACATATGGAAGCATCCGTGTGAACTATCTGCATGCCGAGTGGGAGCCAAGGGCTCAGCCTCACTGAACAGACACACCATGGTCTGGAGTCCTGGGCATGATATCCTCAGACCCAGGACCCAGAGCTTGGACCTCGTCAGAACACGCAGGGTTTACCCAGCCCCAGAAACAGAGGCTGTGTTGATCATTTACAAGCAGATGGGAGTGGGAGCTGAGCCTGATCCAGAGGAGGACCTGATCCGGTGGGCAGGCTAAGTGGGCATGGCCTCCGTAACGTGTGAAGTACCTCCCAACCCCAGCTCTGAGCGCACCAGTATGATAGCCTCCGGGTCTGGTGGATAAGCAAGGCCCGCGTCTAGGACTAACAGCTGCCTCTCGCTCTCCGCAGGTTAACACCTTCATGTCCTTTGTGTTCCCCATGCTGGTCATCTCTGTCCTCAACACTGTGATTGCCAACAAACTGACCGTCATGGTGCACCAGGCCAACGAGCAAGGCCGGGTGTGCACCGTGGGCGCCCAGAACAGCTTACAGCACAGCACGTTCAGCATGTCCGTCGAACCTGGACGTGTCCAGGCTCTACGCCACGGAGTCCTCGTCTTACGTATGTAACCTCGGGCCTTGGGGAGTAGACAGCACTCTCGGGCTCAGTGTGGGGCTTGACCCAATGGGATAGAATGCGGGTCCAGGTTTGCCAGCGGCACCCTGCAGTCTTCACCCCCTCATGCCTTCGCTCAATCAACCAGAGGCTGGGTGCCAACTCTGAGCTTGAAGTCTTGTTCCAGCTTTCTTGCTGGCAATCAAGGCTCTTTCAAGCACGTGATCGCACCCCAGGCACGAGCACAAGTGAAGTCACATGACCAGACCTGGCAGCTGGGGGCCTCCACGGAGGCAACATCTTGCTATACAGGACAAGGAAGTCCTGGTAGCAGAGTTATAGGCAGAGGGCTTGCCAAGCAAATGCCGGCTGGCCAGGCAGGACTTGGCAACAAGGCTGAGCAGAGTGGGTGGGCCTGAATCCTGCAGCTGATGCAACCTCAGGAAACAGTCATCAGGTATGATGGATGAGAAAGACTCAGGACAAAAGTCTTTGTTCTCCAGACCCATGTCTTGCATGTTTCTATGGCTGTGGCTCCTTGCTGGTCTTGTCCTTTTGCCATTCAGGCTGCTCACCAGCAGCTCTCGGTGCAGTCTCAGAGCAAACCCACGGCGGCCAGAACCTCAGAGCCCTGTGGCAATCCCCACTGATGTCCTTATCTATACCCAAAGACAGCAGCTGTGAGGAGAGCTCCTCCCAAGGACACTGATAGAGCCCAGAGTCACCTCCTCATGTCTGCACTAACCTAATGGCCCTCAGCATAACTGGAAGAGATCTCACATTGCTGTCTGGCTGTCCAGCTATTCCCTCCTTCTGATCACACCTACCAGGAGCTAACTTACCCAGGGCAGACATCAGGACTGAAGGGAAGACAACTATTAAGCACCCTCTAGGACCCCAAGGTGTCCCAACTCTGCTTCCATTAACTTTGGGGGTCTGCACCCTCAGTGGAACAAAACTGAAAACCTTGAAAGCTCACGTTGTATAGATAAGGATACTGAGGCCAAAGCCTCCCTCCACCTGAGTGACTAAATATCAGGTCAAGTGCAGAGCCATCCTGATGCTCAGACCGCTGTGTTGCTTCTCAGGGTCCCACATCCTCTGCTCTCAGGGGGTTTTCCCAAGTACAAGTTTGTTTTTTTAATTTTATGCCAAAAATGCATAGCATAAAATATTCTACCATAATCATTGTGAGGTGCCCGGTCTGGGAATTAAGCAGTAATTGCTCCCCACTACCTGTGCGTAGAACTCTTCATCTGCCCGCCAGCCCATCCTATGAGTCTGACTCCTGGAGGAGCCTTGTATGCACAGAATCATACGAGAATTAATTATGTGTCTCCATATACAAAACATATTTCAAGCTTGTCTGTGTTGGAGCATATGTTAGATCAGAATCTCCTGCCTATTTAATGCTGAATAATATTCCATGGTGCAGTGCTCACTTCACGTTTCAGGAACACACATCATGACCAGAGACCGGCGTGACAGCGGCTCCACCCGTCTGTCCACAGGCTCCCGATCTCTTCCACTCCTGTGATTGGCTAGGGATGATGCTATTGTAAGCATGGAGTGCAAGTATTTCTTTTCAGTCCTTTCAAGGCAATTCCCAGAAATGGGGCCGTTGGATCATGTGCTAACTGTTGTTCTATTTTCTTTAATTGCTGTTTATCACAGTGGCTGCAACACTTAGCACCCTTGCATCTGTTTGGCTGCTCTGTGTGTGTTTGCTTTGTATGTGCGCGTGTGTATGGAAGCCAGAGGTTGACAGCGGTTGTCTTCCTCTTTTGTGCTCTGCCTTCTCTTTTAAGATGGCTTCTCTCACTGAACCTGGAACTCACTGATTCAGCTGCACGAGCTTGCCTGTGAGCTCTAGGTATCTACATGTCTCTGCATGGGGCTGCAATCTCATAGCACTGGGTCACAGACACGCGCTGCTGCACCAGCTGTTTTTTTACTACAAAAAAAAAAAAAAAAAGAAAGAAAGAAAGGAAAGAAAAGAAAGGAAAAAGAAAAGGAAGAAAAGGTCCATGAACTCAGAATATCATCTCTGTCTCTCTTGGCTCTCTCCACATTTCCGAGACCAATGACTCTGTCTTGCAGGTGCCGTGGTCATTGCCTTTGTGGTCTGCTGGTTGCCTTACCATGTACGGCGCCTCATGTTCTGCTATATCTCGGATGAGCAGTGGACTACGTGAGTAATTGGTCTATAGCACATGGGAGCAGGGCTGCATGAGCCCCACAGCTCACGAGCCAGTCTGGAATGAGGTGGAGCTGTTGTGAGCTTATGGCTCCAGGGAGGATGGTTGGATGAGAAGGACCGTAGCCAAGAGGTCAGAGGAGGCAGCAAATCTTCAGCGTCATGCCTGGGACATTTGGGTCAGACCTGAAAGTCCTTAGGGCCACAGCCATCCCAGAGTTGGCCTTGAGACTCACACAGAGTGCTGTGTGACTTGTCACAACAGGAGGAAAAGAGACAAAGTTAGGGGAGACAGACAGGTTCAGCTCCCACCCCAAGCCACTTGCGAATGTTGTTAACTGGGCAACTCATGGGAGACTTGGTGTCCAGGTTCTTAGAGGAGGCTGGTCAGAGACCCCGCTGCTAACCCTGAGCCAGGCTCCCAGAAAGAAAGCAGGTAGTCAGCAAGAACCAAAGAGTCAGCTTCTGGTTAGAGTAGTCCTGAGGGCCGGCCCAGACGCCATCTAAGGACCAGTCACTCGGGAGGCCTGCTCTGTGAACCCTGTCTGTACCCAGAACCAGGAAACCAGATATATGAGTAACAGCGTCTTCGGGGCAATAGGCACAGGAACAGCCCTGTGAAGGTTTCTGGAGCTTAGGGAGGCCTGGGAATAGGGATATTAAACCCTCATGAATGGACACAACACACGCAAGCATCAGCAGCCTTAGTAGTTCCTGTCTTTGTAATATGGTCAGGGATCAGTGGGCCCTGAAGCCTTAGGACAAAGAGCTTCTAAATAGGACTTCACAGGCAATTAAGATGTGTTACTGAGAGAAGTGGGGGCAAAGTAGAGAGGCCATGCCCAAGGGGGGGCTGTGGTCAAAGCCAGGTCAACCAGATTCCCTGGGAAAATGGCCCTTAGGGATGTTTTGGTGTCCCAGGCCACGGTACCGCTCGTGCCTGGATGTGTACATACCGAGCCCCCCCCCCCCCCCCCCCCCCCCCCCCCCCC
>NW_026067960.1:8159575-8171032 GCF_014885135.2 Alexandromys fortis
CCCCCCCCCCCCCGCAGGTTCCTCTTTGACTTCTACCACTATTTCTACATGCTGACCAACGCCCTCTTCTACATCAGTTCGGCCATCAACCCCATCCTCTACAACCTGGTCTCTGCCAACTTCCGCCAGGTCTTCCTGTCCACGCTGGCCTGCCTGTGTCCCGGTTGGCGGCGCCGAAAGAAGAGGCCAACGTTCTCCAGGAAGCCGAACAGCATGTCCAGCAACCATGCCTTCTCTACCAGCGCCACGCGGGAGACCATGTACTAGGCCCTGAGGAGGTCGGGAGGGAGCCTCAGCTTGTGGGCCTCCCAGGCCTTCGCGGGGTTCACCAGTCTAAACCATGCCGGTGAGGCTGGGGCTCCCTCCACCTGGAGGCTTCTTTCTTTACACTTTCCCTTTCCTTTCTTCCTCTGCTCCCCTCCTCCCCGGTCCTCTATTCCTGCTCTCTGTCCCTCTCCTACCTCTGATTTAAAAACAACAGAGGCCGTTTCTCTCTCTGACCCTCCAAAGGTCTCTAACAAGAAGAAACTAGCACTCACCAAGGACAGCCTCCTTTGTTGCCAGACTAATGGATGCTAAGAAAGAAGAAATGAAAGCAACGCATTGGGACCCGGCTCTTGGGTAGACAGGACACTCTAATCATAACATTGTAGCTGCACCAGCTGGGCCAGACACCCACTGAAGCTGGACTTGGGCTCAAAGTCCACGGGCATAGGCTCCATCTCAGCTTCCTATGCCTCTGCTCCTGCCCTGGTCCTGCAGGTCCCGTGACTCTCTTCGAGTCTCATGTCCAGACCCTTCCTGGGCAGCTGAAAGCTGAAAGGACCCACGCCTCTGTCTCCACCCTGGGCAGCTATGGCCCACTAAAGAGACCAAGTTCTCACATGCTCAGAAAGGACAAAAGGCTGACCTGGACTCATACAGACCTGGACTCCCTCTTCTTTAGGCCCATTCTCACCCAGGACAATCTTCACGTGACCTTGCAGGGATATCTGCACTGGGGCCTTGACCTTTTGGATCTGCAGAGGGCTGGCAGATAAGAGGGGCCCAGCCTCCCCTGTCCAGGTGATTTTGTTGGGGAGATACATAGTCCTGTGTCTCTTAGACAGCTGTGTAGATTAGGGTCTGGCAGCTGCTGGCTTCAGGACAGGACTCCTGAGAAGGGCACTGAGCCAGGTCCTCAGCAAGTTGCCAGTGTCTGAGACTTTGCAGGTAAGGAGAGGCCAGTGCCCCAGCATCCAGCTGGCCAGCAGCCCCCGGACTGAGACATATGCCAATTTGTTACCAGCTGCCAAGCAGCCGCCCTGGCCCAGGTTCTGGGCGCCCGGAAAAGCAGGCACCCTTCATCTCTGGGAGCTGTCTCCAAATAAGACAGAACCATCGAGCCTCCGGCCAAGAAAGTTGGCTGAGCGCTTGGAGACAGTCCCAGGATGCCCTGGACCAGCAAGGGAGGAGTAGCAGGAGGGCCAGAGAACTAAGCTCAGCCTTTTGCAAAAAGAATCTTGGACCTCACTGTCCCAAAGAGAAATTATCAAATGGGCAGTTGGCCGGTGAGAACAGTACTGCCTTGGATCATGACCCGGGGCTAGCCTTCACTCCCTCTGGGCTATAAAACAACAGGTTGAATATTGGGGTGTCTGTGATCACCCAGATATAGCCACTGTGGTACCTGAACACCACAAAACACCACTGCCAATTAAATGACCCTTTAGGTCATCAAAGGCAGGGCCTGGCTGACACCAGAAAGATGTAATCAGCCCAGAGGGGTTCTCTCCATCCAAGAACTGTCTACATGGGAGCCCTCGCAGCCGGTGAGTGGGTCACAAGCCAGTGCTTCTTCATGAGGATATGGATGTATACCCCGACCAGGCAGTCCAGCCCCAAGCCCCCGTCCTGGGTTCCCAGACCTTGGGCAAGCCTTTTTTCTGAGCCTCAATTTTCTCATCTCAGCTGACTGAGACTGTCTTGAAGGACCCAGCCTAGACTAAACAGAAGTGAGAAGCCCCCAGGCTGGGTAGAGCCAATGCCCTATTATACAACCTCCCAGAAGTGCTGTGGCTGTTACCAGAAGTCCTTGTTGTGGTCTTTAGCCTCTTGTCTGTGTGCTTGATGTAGTTAGGGACATATGTCCATGCCCCACCAGACGCACCTATGACCTCGGCTTGGTATTCTCAGCTCTGGGCCAAGTCAGGACGGAAATAGCTCTGGAGGCTGACCTTAGTGTCCTGGGTCACAAGTCCAGAGTCTCATGAGCCCAGTTAGTGATGTAGACACAGGTCATGTGCCCTCAAACATCCACCAGAATACCCCCACCCCACCCCCACTGCAGTCAAGGAACACTCTCCCCCATGTGTCCCCCATAAAGAATAAAGGAAACTGTGGACACCCAGTTTGGGCCTTGTGTATGCTTCCATTCACACACCCATCCGTTCATTGAGGCGGGCAGAGCTGATGCAATGTATGGGCCTTTTCTGCCTCTTATAAGCTATGGGTGGGGTCGTATCTCCTAAAAACTGAAAAGGTCCTGGCCACTTCCATGACCACCTTCCCAAAGACTTAAAAGTCCCCCTCACACACCTGCTGCCCGACCACCTTCCTGCCCACCTTCCTGGAGAGTTAAAAGCCCCCTGACACTTTACACCTGTTCTCAGCAGACATAGCTCCACAGACAGCTGAATGGTGGCTGCTTTTGAACTCTGGTTAAACTTTAAAAAAATAAAATATTGGAATTTTAGACAATATAATTTTCCTCCGAGTTGAGACGTCTCCATCCAGAATGAGGGAAGATGAGCAATGCCTCCGGCTTTCACTCAAATGTCAAGTGGCCCAAGCTGAGCAGATCTGCACTCAGAAGAGATGACAGCGTGAGGACGGCGATGATGTCGACCGTGAACACTTTCCAGTCCTCTCAGAAAAGGAGACTCATCTAAGCCAACGGGACCTCAGAAGCCGCCAGCCTCCTGCCTGCGGAGCTACTCCCCATCCACCTGGCTCTTTGGACCCTCTATACTGCCTGCCTGGATTCTCTCGGCCTTGGGATTACAATCTGTTCTACTTGGTTTACTATTGCTGCGATGAAACACCACGACCAAAGGCAACTTGGGGAGAAAGGGGTTTTCACTCACAGTTCCGTATAACGATTCATCATCAAAAGCAGTCAGGGCAGGAACTCACGCAGTACAAGAACCTGGGGGTGGGAGCTGAGGCAGAGGCTATGGAGGGGTGCTGCTTACTGGCTTGTTCCCCATGGCTTGCTCTGCCTGCTTTCTTACAGAACCCAGGGCCCCCAGCCCAGGGGTGACCCCACCCACAATGGGCCGAGTTCTCCCCCATTGATCACTAATTAAGAAAATGCCTGCAGGCTTGCCCAAAGCCCGATCTTATGCAGGCTTTTTCTCAACCGAGGTTTCCTCCTCTCAGATGACTATAGTTCATGTCAAGTTGGCACAAATCTAGCCAGCCCATAACTCCACACAGTGTTTTCTGTCACAGAGGTACAGCCCTGAAGCTGCCTTTTCACCTATCTGGCTCTCTCCATCTTCCTGCTTCTTGAGGAGAGGGAAAAATTGCCTTCTTCCCAGGTTGAGCATCATGGGAGACCAGTGGCGTGACGGGTACCCAAAGACAGGTAGAGATAAGACTTGTGCCCACTTGCTTAAATATTGAATGGGGAAGTAGTTATAAGCATGTATGTCGGGGTACACGTATGCACACACATACACACACACACACCACACACACACGCTACACACACACACACGCCACACACTTTAAATGAATGAAAACTCAGGGCCACCAGCTTTGGAGCCACCCTGCCCAGAACCCACAGAGACGCTTTCTGGGCTGGGGTATGCCCTGCCTCATCTCTTTTCCATCCCCACCTCGGTTCCTTCTGCCACAGTCAGGGGCTCACACCCCAGCCCTGCCTACTATGAAGTTCTTCTGACAGATGTGAGAAAAGGTCTCCAACAGAGCGACCAAGATCTCTCCCCCTTCTCCCGGAGTCCTCAAGGAACCTCACACCCTCGAAAGCACACAAGCCTGCTAGCATTGCCTCCCAGCCTTGCCTCACCCTGTGGAACCAGGAGACCAGACCTAGGAATCTGCTCCTAACAACTGTTCTAATAGGATTCTCCTGAAGTCCAAGCAAGAGTCACCACATCCTCCCCAGCCTCCTATCTTCTCGCTCGCTCATTCATTCATTCATTCATTCCTTCATTCATCCTGTCTGGCTTCCTCAGGCCGACTCCATCCCTTCTGATGACTGTGGGGCTCTCACATGCTGCAGAGAAGTCCTTCATCCCCCTCTCACAGGCATGGGGAACTGGCTGGCACACAGACCTAAGAGATACATAGACAGAAACACCAAAGGAATGAAACACTAATGGTGGGATTCCACGCTGGTCACAAAAGTCAGATTCTGGGAAAACCAGCATGTAGCCCTGACCCTGGCCACTCACTGCTGCCCGTCCCACTGAACCTATAATCCTAGCAAAGCCCCTCCCAGCTCTGATCATGTGAGTGTGTCTCCCATTCTGTGACCTGGACAGAGGAGGAGTCTGTAGCTCCATCACCATTGCTAGGCAACAGGGCAGGGCTTGGGAGCGAATCCTATGTTCTAAACACATTTGAAAGAAGAAAGAATGCCAAGCTTCCTGTGTCTGTGAAGCTCCCCTCCCCAATCCTCCCTTCCCCCACCACTCCCTGCAATTATGATCTGAATTCCAGTTTTTATCAAAACACCATGGAAACCATGTCCAGGCTGAGTCTGTGAAAGAACGACGCGGTGGATGGAGGGGGGGCGGGGAACCCAAGTCAGGGGAGCAGGCAAGGAGCGAACAGGAGCCAGACAGAGGCAGAGAGGGCAGAGGTGAGCTGTCCTGGGATGGAGGAGGCTGTTGGCACCTGCTGAGCAGAATAAAGAAGCCTCTTCAGCGCCAGCACATGTACACACACACACATGCACACTCAGACACACATAGAGATGCACACACAGACCATGCACACTCATACACACATAGAAACATACACACACCACACAGCAGCTGTACATATTGTGAAAATACATACTTCCATGGAAGCCTAACCATACCATATGCAGATGAGAATGCATACACATAAATGCACATACCATACATGCCAACATGGGTGTACACCTGATGTACACATTTGCACACAGGTATGCATACTTAACCTGTGCATGGCCTTCTGTCCACCTCATTCCTAAGGTCTGTGATACCTGCTGTTTCTGGTCTTGCTGGTCCACTAGTAAGCAAAGGTTCTGGTGTGATGGGAAACCCCTAGCCAGGCCCAGAAGCACCAGATTTCCAGGGCTTGAAGTAAAAAGCCCTCAATCTAGCTGAGGACCAGATAATAGCTGGATGGGGTCCTCAATAAGAGCAAAAGAAGCCTAGCTCCTGACACATGAACTCCAAGGCAGCCCTCACTTACACCCATTTGTAGATGGTACTGAAAGCAATTTCTCAGTATAGACCACTGACCAACCGTCCGGTGAGGCATTGGCTTCCACCCCTGTGTAGGGTACCTCCCTTCCCATCCTCTTCCCCACTTCTTTCTTCTTAGGGTCATCTCTTGTATGAACAAATGACAAATACTCAAACCTTGGTCTCAGAGCTGCTTACTGCAGGAAACTGAGACAGAAATACTCCACACAGTCAGAAATGCCGCAGCGAGAGGGTGGGGTGGGGGCGGGGGCGGCTTCAGGGACCCCTGCCTAGACGGTGGCCTGAGGTGAAAGCAGAGAGAGGGGTGGGAAGTAAAGAAAACAGAGGAGGGAACAAGAAGAGGTGAAGGGGGCTGGAGAAATGGCTCAGTGGTTAAGAGCATTGCCTGCTCTTCCAAAGGTCCTGAGTTCAATTCCCAGCAACCACATGGTGGCTCACAACCATCTGTAAAAGAGGTCTGGCGCCCTCTTCTGGCCCTCAGGCATACAGACAGAATATTGTATACATAATAAATAAATAAATAAATAAATAAATAAATAAATAAATAAATAGAAGAGGTGAAGGTAGAAGAGAGAGAGCCAAAACCCATCGAGGAAGAGAATAAGAAGAGCTACCTGGGGATGACCTGGGAGAGGCTCGCAGAGGGCTTCATGGAGGCCAGCAGGAGGGGGAGCTCCTGGAATCACCCAGGATTCTTCTGCCTCCGAGACCAGCCTCTCCTGCAGGGCCTCAAGGGCTTGACCTCCCCTGTAGAGCTCTCACAGTTTGGGCTCAACCTTCAGGGCCTCCAGGAACCACCTCTCCTCCATCTTAGAAAAGCACGAGACAGTAAGTTTTAAGCTCTGTGTAGATAACCTCACAACCCAAAGGTCCTCTTTTACACCTTCTGAGCATTTTACTGACGGGGAAACTGAGGCCTAGAAGGGAGAAATGGCTAGCCTAGGGTCCCAGAGATGTCAGGACTAGACCGAGGCCTAAAACCAGGGTCCTTCTCCCTACCTCAGAGCCGGGTCTGAATATGTATTTCTCTCCCGATGGGACAGAGATTCTCCGGCTTCCACAAACCACAGTGCTGGGGTCCTAGGGACCCAGACCCACCCAGCTCACAAGAATTGGTGAATGAGGGCTCTAAGACACTGCTGTTCTGTAACTGACACCTAGGTACCCAGCAGGGTCCTGTCTGCCTAAGGACACTGCATGCAGCTCAGCCCTCAGGAAGGGCATCCAATGCCACCACTCTCCAACAGGGACAGATGTGTTACATTTGTATCTGCTGCAGAGTATTACTTTAGCTGTGGAAAGGTGTTACTTTGTTTATGCTGCATTTGTTTAACAATGTAAAGATGTATGTTTAATTGTGTGAAGAGGTGTTACATCTGTTTCACCTTGCCTGCCTAAGGCACCTGATTGGTCTAATAAAAAGCTGACGGGTCAAAAGGAGAGGGATGGGTGGGGATGTCTGGCAGAGAGAATAAATAGGAGGCAGAATCTAGACTCGGGAGAAGAGGAATAAGAGAAGAAGGAGAACTAGGGAGACGCCAGCCAGTCAGCCATAGAGAAGCAGTGAAAGTAAGCTATACAGAAGAAAGGTCGTAAGCCCTGAGGCAAAAGGTAGATAAAGAGAAACAGTTTAAGTTAAAAGAACTAGCTAGAGCTGGGCGGTGGTGGGGGCGCACGCCTTTAATCCCAGCACTCAGGAACAGGAGGCAGAGGCAGGCGGATCTCTGTGAGTTCGAGGCCAGCCTGGTCTACAAGAGCTAGTTCCAGGACAGGAACCAAAAAGCTATGGAGAAACCCTGTCTCTAAAAATTAAAAAAAAAAAAAAAAAGAACTAGCTAGAAACATGCCAAACTATGACAAGGATTCAAAACTAATAAGTTTCTGTCCAGCTTTAGAAGCTGGTTGGTAGCTTTAAAGAAAAAACCTGGAACACAGAGGGAAGGAGGGTGCCCTGGAGATTTTAAGCAAGGAAGGCCCTCTACCCTCAGGATTTTGGGGTGTGCTCCTCATCAATGTCCTCTGATCTGTTTAAACATGGACTCTAGGACCCAGGGTGAATGTGAAAAAGATCAGTCCCTTTCCAGGGCATCTCAGGGCACCCAAATGGCCGCAGGATGTTCTATAGATAAGCTGGACCACAAGGCTCTGAGCAGGGGGATCTGGCTGTACGTAGTGGGTTCCAGGAAGTTCAGGGGCACGGGCACAACTCTCCTCAGACTTTGTTTCCTCACACACAAGGCCATTGGAACGTCCTCTCACAATTTAGCTATATGCTGCCTCCTGCCCCCCACAACCCTACCCCATTTTCATGTGGTCTCAAGAGCTGCCCACGTGGGTGGAAGGTTAACTGAAGGGAATTCTCCCCTGTGAAGCCTTGAGGAGGTTGTCACCCATATTGGGCCACCCACACTTCTGCAAACAATCCCTCATCCATTCTTCTGCTAGTAAGCCCGATCAATAAACTCACCTATTCACGAGCTGGGTAAATGGGTGGAATCATTACTTGGTCTGTCATTGGTAAGCATAAGTGTGTTTTTCTCATCCCCCCAGGAACAGTTAATGCAACACTACCATGTGCTGACACCCACAGGCAGTGACCCAGGATTTGAGGATTTGAGTGACCCAGGATGGATATTGTCAGGTCCTCAGCGGTCCCTATAGGACTAAAGAACTCCAACAGCAGGGGCCTCTAGTGGCCTTGCCACAGTCTTTGCCTTGGTATTGTACTAGTTGAAGAAAATGACCCTGTCCAAGGCCAAGGGCACCCACCCTCAGTGAATCTCAACCACAGGAATGTATTCTTGGCCCCATCCCACTTGTGCCCTCCACCCACCAGCCCAGAGGCTGCTTTCCTCTGAAGCTGCTCGTGGGCATTTGTGTAGCACCTACTACTGCCTTCCTCCAGCGGCAGAGGCACAAAACTCAGTCCCTCACGCAGAAGAGTTGCATCCCCTGAAGAGATAGATGGACCAGGGTGTATAGAACAGCTAGCCTTCACACCTCTGACTCCTTCCTCCCAGACAACTAATCAGGAAGCCCCGGGTGGGAAGCTAATAAGGCCACGGAGTTCTGCCACCAAAGGCTGAGACTGTGGGCAGATGTGTGGGCTTCCGGAAGCTCTAACCCTGTGCCAGCTCTAACCCTGACCTCAGGGTGAGGGGTCCCCAGCTGTGTGGGCTGCTCTGCCAACTCCCACACAGAGGGGCTGACACATGGGCCCTTAATGTCAGAAGTTCTAAGCCCTGTCACCCTGAAGTGGGGAAGGTCTGTGACCCATTGCAATCAGACCAGGTAATATTCCCAGACTGTCACACTGGGGCAAGCTCATTGCTGTCCTGTGTTGGAATTGCTGCCTCAGGTAAGGCTGAGGACCAACCGAGATGGGAGGAAGACACAGGGGGAAGTCAGCAGAGGAGGTGACCGCAGCCCAGCAAGTCCAGCAAGAGAATGGAAACGTCAGTGTCCGGGGTTTCCAAAACAGCTAGGAGGAGAGCTGGCGAGGAACCCTGTAGGTGAAGTCCCAGGTCCCCTTGCTCTGCTGACCTCTTTAGGACCCTCTGTATCCAATCTCTTCATGGAAGCTCATTCCCACCCATGACGTGAAGGGCCTTGAAGGTTGAACTGACCAACAAGGATCGGGTCCTTCCTCTGAAGCCTGCAAGAGTATGGGATGATGGGTAACCAATTCCATACAGGCTGGAGCAAGGCCAAGGAGACTTCCAGGGGAGAGCGGCTCAGAACTGGGCCTCAAAGGGCTGTCAGGTAAGGAGGCAGAAGGTCCTGGGTAGACCTTTGAGAACTGGAGTGCCATGTAGAGAAGGAGAAACTTGAGAATAGCCCGGTGTAGGAGTCTGAGAGTTTAAGGGAAAGCAGCGAGTTAGTGCCGGGCAGTGGTGGCACACGCCTTTAATCCCAGGACTCGGGAGCCAGAAACAGGCAAATTTCTGTGAGTTCTAGTCCAGCTTTGTGTACAGAGTGAGTTCCAGGACAGGCACCAAAAGCTACAGAGAAACCCTGTCTCAGAAGAAAACAAACAAAACAGAGAGCTAGATAGACAGCCGCTCCATGATCAGGACTTGAGGAGAGACAACCTCATTCTCTGGGTGGCACGTGACGAGGGTGACTTGAGGCTTGGGACCAGGCTAGGGAAGGAATGAGCAGGCAGGGCAGAAACACTCTTAGGTGCTGTCCACTTCTCTGCCTGGCCAGCTACTGGGGATCCAAGCCCAAGCATCCACCCCCTACCTGACTTCCCAAATGAGAAGTAACACAAGCATGTGTGCTTGGTGCATTGGCCTCCTCTTCCCCAGCCATCAACCCTACGTGAAGGACCCTCCATCCTGGCAGTCACTGCGGTATGTGTGGCTAAGGGACAAAGGTAGCAATTCCCTCTTCCAAATTCCAGTTTTGCCTTTTCTGATATAGCCACCAGAATAGCAGTGCACTCAGGATGTAGAGGCTCAGTAGCTCCAGGCCAGCCTTGGAGACATAGGAAGGTTGGGGCCGCTGGGGTGCTTGAGATCCTGTCTCAAAAAATAAGCCCATGATCCTGGGTGAGTCAGGCTGGTCCACCTGGGGACAGCGCTGGGAGGTGAGGCCGAGGGCGAACGGCTCTGCAGGACGCCCAGGCTCCTCGGGCCCGGGAGGTGCAAGGCAGACCCTCACAGGAAAAGGAAGGAACTGATTCCCCAGCGTTATCCTCTGGCCCATGCATTGAGCTTCACAGGGGAGTTACAGGGAAAGTATGGTCAACAAACAGAAATACAGCAAGACCGTTGAGAAGCTGCCTGGCATTCGTCGTACATCCGCTAGGACCTGGCTCAGCAAAGAGTGACAGGAACCAATGGTGACGGTAAAATAGCAGCCTCTTTCCCACAGACCCACTGGCAGCCCAGAGCTGGTGCGGAAGCAATTGTCATTTGCCCGGACTCCTGCTGTTTTATCTTCTATCTGCCTTAAAGTGGGGTTTCTACATACGAGAGCCTAACTGGCTGTCGCCGCATGGGTCACTGTATCCATGCTCCAGCTGGTAGGAGGAAAAGAGGCAGAGCAGAGGACAAAGCCGATGTCTGGAAGAAGTCACACACAGTCAGACATAACGGTGCATGCTTATAACCTTGACTCCTGGGAGGCTGAGATAGAAAAATCGTGATTTTAGGCTGGACTAGAACACACACCAAGCTCTACCAAAGCCTGGAATATGAAGTAAGACCATGTCTCAAATATATTAAATGTATATATACATATGCTATATATAAGAAATATATTAAAAAAAAAAGCCCACGAAAGGTGGGGTTGGTTCTGTGGGTGAAGCCACTCACAAGCACAGGGACATGGGTTTGGATCCCTAACACCCGTTTTTTTGCCAGAAGCAATGTGGCATGTGTCTGTAAACCCAGAATTGAGTAAGAAGAGGCATGGATCCCAGAGGCTTGCTGGCCAGCCAGCCTAGCCAAAATACCCTGAGCTCCAGATTCAGTGAGAGACCTCGCTGCAAAAAATAAGGTGGAGCCAGGTGTGGTAGCACATACCTATTCTGCACAGAGTTCAGGCCAGCTAGGGCTACTCAGTAAGACCTGGTCTCATATATATGTGTGTGTGTGTGTGTGTGTGTGTGTGTGTGTATGTATGTATGTATATATATATACATTTCCTCCCCATACACATATGCCCCGCCCCACACGGGAGGAAGATATATATAATGCCATACTGGAGAGATGGTCCAGTGGTTAGGAATATGCAGAGGATCTAAACTCAATTTACATCACCTCCATCAGGTAGCTCACTACCATCTATAACTTCAGCTCCTGGAAACCCTATGTCTCTGCCTAGTGAGAACAGTTACTCATGTGCACAGAACCACACACATACACATAAATAAAAAAATAATAAAATCTTTTAAAAAATAAGGTGGATACCTATCAAGCCTATCAAGGAAGATAACGAGAGAGAGAGAGAGAGAGAGAGAGAGAGAGAGAGAGAGAGAGAGAGA